>NW_016107378.1:4950019-5016251 GCF_001604975.1 Cebus imitator | reverse complement strand
CCGCCTCCTGGGTTCAGGCAATTCTCCTGCCTCAGCCTCCTGAGTAGCTGGGATTACAGGCACGCACCACCATGCCCAGCTAATTTTCTGTATCTTTAGTAGAGACGGGGTTTCACCATGTTGACCAGGATGGTCTCGATCTCTTGACCTCATGATCCACCCGCCTCGGCCTCCCAAACTGCTGGGATTACAGGCTTGAGCCACTGCGCCCGGCCTATATTTCTGTATCCTTGTATCTGTATCTATATTTTTAAAAGTATGAATTTATGCTCATATGTTTTTTTTAAAAAAATTAAAATTATTTGTTTAGAGACAGGGTCTCACTCTGTTGTCCAGGTTGGAGTTCTGTGGTGCAATCATGTCTCACTGCAGCCTCAAACTTACGACCTCAAGTGATCCTCCTGCCTCAATCTCCCAAGTAGCTAGGACTACAGGTACATGCCACCATGCCTGGCTATTTTATTTTAGTTTTTATAGAGACTGGGTCTTGCTATGTTGCACAAGTTTGTTTCAACTTTTGGTCTAAAGCAATTCTCCTTCCTCAGCTTCCCAAAGTGTTGAGATTACAGGTGTGGACCATCATGCCTGAACTTGGTACCTTATTTTGAGAGCCCCCAGCTAAACTGGGATTCCAGTACCAGTTTACCTAGCAACTCTACCCCAACAGGATAGGAAGGGGAGATGGATGTGGGTATTTACAGTATGCCTTTCATGGGATACTTCTTTTACCTGGAAGATGGCCTAAGGCCTAGTTGCCTGACCTGACTGGGGGTCCCTCACATGGGAAATTGGTTTATTTTATTTTTATTGTTATTATTTTCAAATTTAATTTTTTAAATTGAGGTACATGTGCAGAACATGCTGGTTTGTTACATAGGTATACACGTGCCATGGTGGTTTGCTGCACCCATCAACCTGTCAACTACATTAGGTATTTCTCCTAATGCTATCCCTCCCCCAACCCCCAACTCACAACAGGCCCTGGTGTGTGATGTTCCCCTTCTTTTGTCTATTTGTTCTCATTGTTCAACTCCCACTTATGAGTGAGGACATTTGGTGTTTGGTTTTCTGTTCTTGTGCTAGTTTGCTAAGAATGATGGTTTCTAGCTTCATCCAGGTGACATGAATTCATCCTTTTTTATGGCTGCATAGTATTGCATGGTATACATGTGCCACATTTTCTTTATCCAGTCTATCACTGATGGATATTTGGGTTGGTTCCAAATGTTTGCTTTTGTGAACAGTGCCACAATAAACATACATGTGCATGTGTTTTTATAGTAGAATGATTTATAATCTTTTGGGTATATACACAGTAATGGGATTGCTGGATCAAATGCATTTCTAGTTCTAGATCCTTGAGGAATTGCCACACTGTCTTCCACAATGGTTGAACTAATTTACACTCCCACCAATGGTATAAAAGTGTTTCTGTTCTCCACATCCTCTCCAGCATCTGTAGTCTCCTGACTTTTTAATGATTGCTATTCTAACTAGTGTGAGATGGTATCTCATTGTGGTATTGATATACATTTCTCTAATGAGCAGTGATGATGAGCTTTTTTTCATGTTTGTTGGCTGCATAAATTTCTTCTGAGAAGTGTCTGTTCATATCCTTCGCCCACTTTTTGATGGGGTTGTTTGTTTTTTTCTTGTAGATTTGTTTAAGTTCTTTGTAGATTCTGGATATTAGGCCTTTGTCAGATAGATAGATTGCAAAAATTTTCTTCCATTCTGTAGGTTGCCTGTTCATTCTGATGATAGTTTCTTTTGCTGTGCAGAAGCTCTTTAGTTTAAGTAGGTCCCATTTGTCAATTTTGACTTTTGTTGCCATTGCTTTTGGTGTTTTAGTCAAGTCTTTGCCCATGCCTATGTCCTGAATGGTATTGCCTAGCTGTTCTTCTGGGGTTTTTATGGTTTTAGGTCTTCTTTTTAAGTCTTTAATCCATCTGGAGTTAATTTCTGTGTAAGTTGTAAGGAAAGGGTCCGGTTTCAGTTTTCTGCATATGGCTAGCCAGTTTTTACAACACTATTTATTAAATAAAGAATGATTTCTCCATTGCTTGTTTTTGTCAGGTTTGTCAAAGAGCAGATGGTTGTAGCTGGTGGTGTTATTTCTGAGAACTCTGTTCTGTTCCATTGGTTTATATACCTGTTTTGGTACCAGCGCCATGCTGTTTTGGTTACTGTAGCATTGTAGTATAGTTTGAAGTCAGGTAGTGTGATGCCTCAAGCTTTGCTCTTTTTGCTTAAGATCGTCTTGCCTATATGGGCTCTTTTTTGGTTCCATATGAAATTTAAAATAGTTTTTTTCTAATTCTGTGAAGAAAGTCAATGGTAGCTTGATGGGGGCATAGCATTGAATCTAAAAATTACTTTGAGCAGTATGGCCTTTCCACAACATTGATTATTCCTAGTCATGAGTATGGAATGTTTTTCCATTTGTTTGTGTCCTCTCTTACTTCCTTGAGCAGTGGTTTGTAGTTCTTCTTGAAAAGGTTCTCCACATTCCTTGTAAGTTGTATTCTGTAGCAGTTGTGAATGGGAGTCCAGGGGAGTGAAGGGTTGTATCTCACTGGCATTTCAGGTGTCACTGGGGTGTGAAAAAAAAAAAAAAACTCCTGCAGCTTGCTCAAATGTCTGCCCAAATGGCTTCCAAGTTTTGTGCTTGAAACCCAGGGCCCTGGTGACATAGGCACCAGAGGGAATCTCTTGGTCTGTAGGTTGCAAAGCCCCTGGGAAAAGCATAGTATCTGGCTGTAGTGCACCATTTCTCACATCACAGTCCCTCATGGCTTCCCTTAGTTAGGGGAGGGATTTCCCTGGCCCCTTGTGCTTCCTGGGTGAGGTGACTCCCCACCCTGCTTTGGCTTGGCCTCTGTGGGCTGCATCCATTGTCTAACCCATGCCAGTGAGATGTGCTGGGTACCTCAGTTGCAAATGCAGAAATTACCTGCTTTCTGTGTTGATCTTGCTGGGAGCTGAGACTAGAGCTGTTCCTATTTGGCCATTTTGCTTGGGAAACTAGTTTTAGTTATTTCTTTTCTTCTGCCAACTTTGAGATTATTTGATTCTTGTTTTGCGAGTTCTGGTAGGTGTGATTTTAAGTTCTTAACTTGAGACCTAACTTCTTGATGTCTGCATTTAATGGTATGCAATTTTTTCTTCATACTGCTTTTGCATACCCCAGAGATTTTAGTATGTTCCATCTCTGTTTTTATTTATTTTCAAGATTTTTAAATATTCGTCTTAATTTTGTTGTTTACCCAAAAGTAATTCAGGAGCAAGTTGTTTAATTTTCATATAATTATGTGACATTGAGAGAAATTCTTGTTATGGATTTTGATTTTTATTCCACTATGGTTTAAGATTAGGCTTTGTATGGTTTCAGTTATTTATTTATTTATTTATTTATTTATTTATTGAGACGGGGTTTCTCCATGTTGGCCAGACTGGTCGTGAACTCCCGACCTCAGGTAATCTGCCTGCCTCGGCCTCCTAAAGGGCTGGGATTACAGGTGTGAGCCACAGTGCCTGTCCCAGTTTTTTTTTTTTTTTTTTTTTTAATAAATGTTTTGAGACTTGCTTTATGGCTCAGCATGTGGTCGATCTCAGCTTGGGTTTTCTATGCAGATGAGAAGAAAGTACGTTCTGTGGTTGTTGGGAGGAGGATTCTGTAAGGGTCAATTAAGTTCAACAGATGAAATGTCAAAATTAATTCTAGAATGTCTTTGTTACTTTTCTGTGTCAGCAATTTGTCTAATGCTGCCAGTGAGGTGTTGAAGTCTGTATTATTGTGTGGCTATCTAAGTCTTATTTTTTTTTGAGATGGAGTCTTGCTCTGTCTCCCAGGCTGGAGTGTAGTGGTGCAATCTCGGCTCACTGCAACTTCTGCCTCCTGGGTTCAAATGATTCTCCTGCCTCAGCCTCCTGAGTAGCAGGGATTACTGGTGTGAACTACCACACCAGGCTGATTTTTGTATTTTTAGTGGAGACGGGGTTTCACTATGTTGGTCGTGCAGGTCTTGAACTCCTGATCTCGTGATCTGTTTGCCTTGGCCTCCCAAAGTGCTATGATTACAGGCGTGAGCCACTGTGCCAGGCCATCTAAGTCTTATCATAGATCTAGAAGTACTTGTTTTAGAAATTTGATGGTACAAGTTTGGGTGCCTATATTTAAAAACATTTATGCCTTTTTGTTGAATTCTTTTATTATTGTGTATCATTCTTTATCATCTTCTTCTTTGTCCTTTTTAAAAACTGTTGTTGGTTTAAAGTCTGTTTAATCTGATGTAAAAATAGTGACCCCTGCCTTTTTTGTTTTCCATTTGCATGCTAGATCTTAGTTTATGCCTTTGCTTTGAGCCTGTTGGTGTAATTATATGTGAGATGGGCCTTTTGAAGACAGCAGATAGTTGGTTCTTGATTTTCTTTAATCCAATTTGCCAGTCTTTGCCTTCTAAGTGGGATATTTAGATTATTTTATCCAAGGCTAATAATTATATGTCAGATTTTTATTCTGCCAGGATGTTTTTATCTGGTTGCTTTGTAGCTTTGTAAGGTCTGTCAGCTATGTAGTTATGTATGTTTCTGTGGTTTCTTGGTCTTTCATTTCCATGTTTAGAACTCACTTAAGGATCTCTTGGAGGGCTGGTCTAATGGTATTAAATTTCCTTAGCATTTGTTTGTCTGGAAAATATTTTTTTCTCCTTCACTTATAAAGCTTAGTTTGACAGGATATAAAATTTGGGGTTTGAATTTCTTTAAGGATGCTAACAGTAAGCCAACGTGTATCTGGCTTGTATTTGCTGACAAGTCTGCTGTTAGCTTGTTGGGGTTCCTTTTGTACGTGATCTGACCCTTTTCTCTAGTAGCCATAAGACTTTCATGTTGACTTTTGGGTCCTTTCACTATGTATCTTTGGAATGACCATCTTGTATAGTATCTTATCTCTGAATTTCTTGCATGTCAACTTCTCTAATGAGTTTGGGGAAGATTTTGTGGACTATATTCTAAAATATGTTTTCCAAATTTCTTACTATTTCTCCACAATGCCAAGGAGTCATAGTTTATTATTTTCATCTGACTGGGTTGATTCAAAGGTCCAGATTTCAAGCCCTATAATTTTTCCCTCTGCTTGATCTAGTCTGCTGTTGAGGCTTCCAATTGTATTTTGAAATCCCTGTAGTGAGTTGTTCAATCCAAGAAGCTCAGCTTTCTTCTTTCTTAAAATGGCTATGTTATCTTTCAACCCTTGAATTATTTTTACTGGCTTTCTTGGTTAGGTTTCAGCTTTCCCTTGGATCTCATTGTGCTTCCTTGCCATCCAGATTCTGGATTCTATGACTGTCATTTCAGCATTTCCATCTGGTTAGAATCCATTGCTGGGGAACTAATGTGATCCTATGAAGGTTAGAAACACTGACTTTTTGAATTGTTGGACTTCTTTCACAGATGCTTTCTCATCTGAGAGGGCTGGTGTTTATTTATCTTTTTGAAATTGCTGTCGTTTGGATATGAATTTTTGTTTTTATATTCTTATTCTTCCCTTGAGTGTTTGACTGTTGTGTATGTTGTATACGGTTCATTGGTTTAGTCTCTGGGTTCTTTCAGAAGGCCAAGGCTGTTTATGAATTTCTTTTCTTCGAGATAAAGTTTTGTTCTTGTTGCCCAAGCTAGAGTGCAATGGTTTGATCTTGGCTCACTATAACCTCCACCTCCTGGGTTCAAGTGATTCTCCTGCCTCAGCCTCCCAAGTAGCTGGGATTACAGGCACCTGCCACTATACCTGGCTAATTTTGTGTGTTAGTAGAGATGGGGTTTCACCATGTTGGCCAGGCCAGTCTCAAACTCCTGACCTCAGGTGATCCACCTGTCTTGGCCTCCCAAAATGCTGAGATTACAGGCATGAGCCATCCTCCACGGACCTGACCTCTATGGATTTCTTAACTGTGGCTAGTTTCTGCATTGGTTTTCACAGGCTAAGTGTGTTGAGGGAATTTATTTTTGTTTGGTGGTGTAATTCTGACTTCAATCCCATAGATGGTGCTTTGGAGTAAGGGCTGGTAGATAGGCTCCTTACTCAGGGGCATAATTCTTGTACACCAGTGTGTTTGCAGCAGTGCTCTGAGGAGGGGGAACAGTTGGCAAGGAGGCAAGAAATACCTTTCTCACAAAGTTTCTTCCCCAAGCCTTCAGATAATTTCCTTCAATCAATGGTGCTCTACCCCCATTTTCTTAGCTCCCAAGAAGTCCCTGGACAGTTGCATGCCCCCATCTTTAAGGTCAGGGATGTCCAATCTTGTGGCTTCTCAGGACCACATAGGAAGAAGAAGAATTATCTTGGGCCACACATAGAACACACTAACACTAATGATAGCTGATGAGCTAAAAAAATTGCAAAAAAAAAAAAATCTCAGAATGTTTTAAGAAAGTTTACAAATATGTGTTTGGCCACATTCAAAGTCTTCCTGGGCCACATGCAACTCATGGGCCCAGGACAAGCTTGCTTTAGGGGCAGTCTGAGCCAAAGGTTATTCCTATAAATGTCCAGGGAACTGCTGATTCCCTGTGCTTGGAAGGGATGTGGGGTATGTCTGCAGGTGTTTGTGGATGCTGTGGGTCAAGGGTGGAGGTTCCCTGGGCAGGGTGGGTGGTGCCATGGGTGTGCAGCTGGTGTGGTGACCACAGCCTGGATATTTTTTCTCAGCATTTGGCTTTGAGGACCATTCAGCTCATGCTCACCTGACCAGGTTTTCTGTGATATGTACTTTCAGATAAGGCCTGACCAGCTAGTTTTGTCCCAAGCCTGCACCCAAATCTTTGGGCTTACGTGTTCCAGGCCACGGGTTTTTCTTGGATGGAGGCTGTGGCCAGCCAACAGGCTATGGTTTTCCAAGACCAGTCTTGCAGAAGGAGGCACATCCAGTTCCCATGCCAGCACATGAACCTGTGCCTCATTCTTCTCAGTGTTCTGAGAGTGGGGAGCACCACCTGGACTTGAGCTCAGGCCACAGATACCAGCTCAATACCCCTTCACTGTACACTCAAACCCTGGGAAGTTGGGATGGGTCTTGTATTTATATTCTCTGGTACCTCAGGGTCAAGCTCTGGCTGTTCTGGAGCAGGCAAACTGCTTTCAGGCTGCCAGAAAAACACTCAGGCGGGACAGTTGAGGCTGTGCTATGTGTACACCCTTGAGAGAGCAACAAGGCAGGAATTGGGGAAGGGAGCAGCACACAAGCAGGTGTGCACATCAGATGCACTTCAGGCCCTTGGGAAAGGCAGCCTGCTATCTCCTGGTCTGGCTGTCAGCAGGCGGTAGATTGACTCAGAAAGATGGTGAGCCTTGGGGGATGGGTACCTATTGTCATATTTTCCTGCAGCTGCCTCATGCATGAAGCCTTTTGGGCTCCATGCATGTTGAAGCTCTGCCTCTCCCTACGCTCTTGGCAGTCCCCCCTGCCAATTCAAATGTCTGTGTGTGTTATGGGATCTCTTGTAGCTGGAATCTCAGAAGTCCATGGGAGGAGTGTGATCTATAGTTTCTTCACTCTCTCCTTCCTTAGATCCAATTCTGGACCAAGAGCTGGTCCTGGTGACTGGTGACTCCATCTGGCTTCCTGGCTTCCTTCCTCTTCAAACTCAGTGTCTGCATTGCCTCTCCATTTATTTTGAGTGCTTTTTTTCCTCAAAGTTCTGTTCAAAGTGTGATGGTTTGCTCAATATTTTGTTTTCTGTCTGTGGAAGAGCTATTTCCTGGCTGCATCTGGTTGACCATCTTGTCTCCCAGCTAAAAGCATAATTTTTATTTTGAAATGGTTTGGCTCTCTTTCCCAACCCAAACCTCATCTCAAATTATAATCCCCATGTGTAGAAGGAGAGACCTATAATCCCCACACGTTAAGGGAGGGACTTGATTGGATCATGGGGCCAGTTTCCCCCATGCTGTTCTCATGATAGTGAGTGAGTTCTCACATGATCTGGTGGTTTTATAAGGGTCTCTTCCCCTTCACTTTCTCCTCTCTCTCCTGCCACCCATATAAGTAAGATGTGCCTGCTTCCCCTTCTGCTGCGATTGTAAGTTTCCTGAGGCCTCCCCAGCTATGCAGAACTGTGAGTCAATTAAACCTCTTTTTTCATACATTTTACTCAGTCTTGGGTAGTATATTTATAGCAGTGTGAAAATGGACTAATACATATTTTAATAGACATCATATATAACCTGTCAATTCCTTCAGGTATTATTTTAACAATATTAATTCTTTAAATTCATGCAAAAGACACATGAAACACTGAAGAAGGATGAGAAGTTGGAAGGAGAACTAGTAAACCTTGAAAGTTACATGGAAATGAATATGTTAGAACATAGTCCATTGAAACGCTGTAAACAGGAGGATGAAGAAAGAGCAAGTCAGAAGATAGCAGAACAATTAGAAAAAAATCAATCAATTTATACAGGTTAGTTTATTTATCTGTAATGTGCCTTCATTCATTTCACTGCAAATTATATTTTGGATATATATATTATATGTGTTTTTGCTACTTCTCTTATAATGATTTGGTAGATTCCTAGAACGAAGGTGGTATCTGTTTCTCTCTTTAAATATTTTACTTGCCATTATTATTGTAACTAAATTGATCTTCCATAATAATGATTCTCATTAGCGAATTATTTGATTACTAAGACCAGTTGATAAAAAACAAGACTAATAGAAAAAGAAATGTGATTTAGAAATTATACTATACTCTCAAATTATTCTTTATTTTATTTTTATTTTTTTATTTATTGTACTTTAGATTCTGGGGTACATGTGCAGATCATGCAAGATTGTTGCATATGTACATTCATGGCAAGGTGGTTTGTTGCCACCATCCCCCCATCACCTATACCTGACATTTCTCCCGACCTCAACCTTCCCCCACCCTCCCTCCCACTATCCCTCCTGTAGCCTCCCCCAGTGGACCCCAGTGTGTGAAGCTCCCCTCTTTGTGTCCATGTGTTCTCATTGTTCAACATCCACCTATGAGTGAGAACTTGTGGTGTTTGATTTTCTGTTCTTGTGTTAGTTTGCTAAGAATGATGGTTTCCAGGTTCATCCATGTCCCTGCAAAAGACATGAACTCATCCTTTTTTATGGTTGCATAGTATTCCATGGTGTATACGTGCCACATTTTCTTTGTCCAGTCTGTCATTGATGGGCATTTGGATTGGTTCCAGGTCTTTGCTATTGTAAACAATGCCAGGATGAACATGCATGTGCATGTGTCTTTATAGTGGAATGGTTTATAGTTTGGGTATATACCAAGTAATGGGATGCTAAGTCAAATGGAATTTCTATTTCTAGATCCTTGAGGAATCGCCACACTGTCTTCCACAATGGTTGAATTAATTTACACTCCACCAACAGTGTAAAAGTGATCCCACTTCTCCACGTCCTCTCCAGCATCTGTTGTCTCCAGATTTAAATATATATATATATATATTTTATTGCACTTTAGGTTCTAGAGTACATGTGAAGAACATGCAAGATTGTTGCATAGGTACATACGTGGCAGTGTGGTTTGCTGCCTCCATCCCCATCACCTATATCTGGCATTACTCCCCATGTTATCCCTCCCCAACTCCATATCCCCACTGTCCCTCCCCTAGTCCCCCGCCGACAGACCTCAGTGTGTGATGCTCCCGTCCCTGTGTCCATGTGTTCCCATTGTTCAGCACCTGCCTATGAGTGAGAACATGCGGTGCTTGATTTTCTGTTCTTGTGTCAGTTTGCTGAGAATGATGGTTTCCAGGTGCATCCATGTCCCTAGAAAGGATATGAACTCATCGTTTTTTATGGCTGGATAGTATCCCATGGTGTATATGTGCCACATTTTCCCTGTCCAGTCTATCATCGATGGGCATTTGGGTTGGTTCCAAGTCTTTGCTGTTGTAAACAGTGCTGCAATGAACATACGTGTGCATGTGGCTTTATAATAGAACAATTTATAATCCTTTGGATATATACCCAGTAATGGGATTGCTGGGTCAAATGGAATTTCTATTTTTAGGTTCTTCAGGAATTGCCACACTGTCTTCCACAATGGTTGAACTAATTTACACTTCCACCAACAATGTAAAAATGTTCCTATTTCTCCACATCCTCTCCATCATCTGTTGTTTCCAGATTTTTTAATGATTTCCATTCTAACTGGCATGAGATAGTATCTCAATATGGTTTTGATTTGCATTTCTCTAATGACCAGTGATGATGAGCATTTTTTCATATGTTTCTTGACCTCGTATATGTTTTCTTTTGAAAAGTGTCTATTCTTATCCTTTGCCCACTTTTGAATGGGTTTGTTTGTTTGTTTCTTGTAAATCTGTTTGAGTTCTTTGTAGATTCTGGATATAAGTCCTTTTTTTGGATGGGTAGATTGCAAAAATTTTTTCCCATTCTGTTGGTTGCCAATTCACTCTTAATGATTGTTTCTTTTGCTGTGCAGAAGTTCTGGAGTTTAATTAGGTTCCATTTGTCTATTTTGGCTTTTGTTGCCAGTGCTTTTGGTGTTTTAGTCATGAAGTCCTTGCCTATGCCTATGTCCTAAAAGGTTTTGCCTAGGTTTTCTTCTAGGGTTTTTATGGTGTTAGGTCTTATGTTTAAGTCTTTAATGCATCTGGAGTTAATTTTAGTGTGAGGTGTCAGGAAGGGCTCTAGTTTCTGCTTTCTGTACATGGCTAGCCAGTTTTCCCAACACCATTTATTAAACAGGGAATCCTTTCCTCATTGCTTGTTTTTGTCATGTTTGTCAAAGATCAGATGGTTGTAGATGTGTGGCGTTGCCTCCGAGGCCTCTGTCCTGTTCCATTCGTCTGTATCTCTGTTTTGGTACCAGTCCCATGTTGTTTTGATTACTGTAGCCTTATAGTATAGTTTGAAGTCAGGTAGCATGATGCCTCCAGCTTTGTTCCTTTTGCTTAGAATTGACTTGGCTATGTGGGCTCTCTTTTGGTTCCATATGAAGTTTAAGGTGGTGTTTTCCAGTTCTGTTAAGAAGGTCATTGGTAGCTTCATGGGGATAACATTGAATCTATAAATTACTTTGGGCAGTATGGCAATTTTCACGATATTGATTCTTTCTAACCATGAGCATGGAATGTTTCTCCATTCGTTTGTGTCCTCTCTTATTTCATTGAGCAGTGGTTTGTAGTTCTCCTTGAAGAGGTCCTTTACATCCTCTGATCATTGTATTCCTGGGTATTTTATTTTCTTTGTAGCAACTGTGAATGGCAATTCATTCTTGATTTGGCTTTCTTTAAATCTGTTATTGGTGTATAGGAATGTTTGTGATTTCTGCACATTGATTTTGTGTCCTGAGACTTTGCTGAAGTTGCTTATCAGTTTCAGGAGATTTTGGGCTGAGACGATCAAGTCTTCTACATATACAATCATGTCATCTGCAAATAGAAGCAATTTGACTTTCTCCTTTCCAAAGTGAATACCCTTTATTTCTTTTTCTTGTCTGATTGCTCTGGCTAGAACTTCCAATACTATATTGAATAGGAGTGGTGAGAGAGGACATCCTTGTCTAGTCACAGATTTCAAAGGGAATGCTTCTAGTTTTTGCACATTCAATATGATATTGGCTGTGGGTTTATCATAAATAGCTTTTATTATTTTGAAATACATTCTGTCGATACCTAGTATTCAGAGTTTTTAGCATAAAAGGCTGTTGAATTTTGTTGAAGACCTTCTCTGCATCTATTGAGATAATCATGTGGTTTTTGTCTTTGGTTCTGTTTATGTGGTGAATTTCGTCTATAGACTTGCGTATGTTGAACCAGCCTTGCATCCCCCGATGAAGCCTACTTGATTGTGATGGATAAGCTTTTTGATGTGCTGTTGCAATCGGCTTGCCAGTATTTTATGGAAGATTTTTGCATCTATGTTCATCATGGATATTGGCCTGAAGTTTTCTTTCTTGTTGAGTCTCTGCCAGGTTTTGGTATCAGGATGATGTTGGTCTCATAAAATGATTTGGGGAGGATTCCCTCTTTTTGGATTGTTTGGAATAGTTTCCGAAGCAGTGTACCAGCTCCTCTTTGTATGTGTGGTAGAATTCAGCTGTGAACCTATCTGGACCTGGGCTTTTTTTGGTTGGTAGGCTATTAATTGCTGCCTCAACCTCAGCCCTTGTTATTGGTCTATTCAGGGTTTTGACTTCTTCCTGGTTTAGGCTTGAGAGGGTACAAGTGTGCATAGGGTTGTTTGTAGTAATCTCTGATCGTAGTTTGTATTTCTGTGGAATCTGTGGTGATATCCCCTTTATCGTTTTTAATGCATCTATTTGATTCTTCTCTTTTTTCTTTTTTATTTATCTGGCTAGTGGTCTGTCTGTTTTTGTTGACCTTTTCAAAAAACCAGCTTCTGAATTTATTGATTTTTTGACAGTTTTTTTGTGTCTCTGTCTCCTTCATTTCTGCTCTGATCTTAGTTATTTTTTGTCTTCTGCTGGCTTTTGAGTTTTTTTGATCTTGCTCCTCTAGCTCTTTCAATTTTGATGATAGGGTGTCAATTTTAGATCTTTCCTCGTTTCCCATGTGGGCATTTATTGCTATAAGTTTCCCTCTAGACACTGCTTTAAATGTGTCCCAGAGATTCTGGGTACCTCTGTCCTTGTTCTCGTGGTTTAGAAGAACATCTTTATTTCTGCCTTCATTTCATTGTTTATCCAGTCAATATTCAGGAGCCACTTGTTCAGTTTTCATGAAGTTGTGCAGTTTTGAGTTAGTTTCTTAATCCTGAGATCTAATTCGGTTGCACTGTGGTCTGAGAGACTGTTTGTTATGATTTCTGTTTTTTTGCATTTGCTGAGGAGTGATTTACTTCCAATTATGTGGTCAATTTTAGAGTAAGTGCAATGTTGTGCTGAGAAGAATGTATATTCTGTGGCAGTGGGGTGGAGAGTTCTGTAGATGTCTGTTAGGTCAGCTTATTCTAGTTCTTTGTTCTAGTCCTGTATATCCTTTTTGATTTTCTGTTTTGTTGATCTGTCTAATGTTGACAGTGGAGTGTTAAAGTCTCCCACTATTATTGTGCAGGAGTCTAAGTCTCTTCGTAGGTCATTTAGAACTTGCTTTATGTATCTGGGTGCTCCTGTATTGGGTACATGTGTATTTAGGATAGTTAGCTCTTCATGTTGTATTGATCCTTTCACCATTATGTAGTGTCCTTTGTCTCTTCTGATCTTTGTTGGTTTAAAGTTGATTTTATCCAAGACTAAAATTGCAAACCCTGCTTTTTTTTTCTCTCCATTTGCTTGGTAGATCTTCTTCCATCCCTTTATTTTGAGTCTATGTGTGTCTTTGCATGTGAGATGGGTCTTCTGAATACAGCACACTGATGGGTTTTGACTTTTTACCCAGTTTACCAGTTTGTGCCTTTTGATTGATTGTGGTATTTAGGCCATTTACATTTAAAGTTAATATTGTTATGTGTGAATTTGATCCTGCCATTTTGTGGCTCGTTATTTGTTTTGCCCATTGGTCGACACAGTTTTCTCATTGCGTCATTGGTCTTTACCATTTGGTTCATTTTTGCAGTGGCTGGTACTGGATATTTTTTTATGTGTTTAGTGCTTCCTTCAGGAGCTTTTGTAGGGCAGGCCTAGTGGCAATGAAATCTCTCAGTAATTGCTTGTCCATAAAGGATTTTATTTCTCCTTCACTTATGAAGCTTAGTTTGGCTGGATATGAGATTCTGGGTTGAATGTTCTCTTTAAGGATGTTGAATATTGGTCCACACTCTACTCTGGCTTGTATGGTTTCTGCCGAGAGATCTGCTGTGAGTCTGATGGGCTTTCCTTTGTGGGTGATCCGAACTTTCTCTCTGGCTGCTCTTAGCATTTTTTTCCTTCATTTCAACCCTGGTGAATCTGACGATTATGTGCCTTTTTGAGTTGCTCTTTTTGAGAAGTATCTCTGTGGTGTTCTTTGTATTTCCTGTATTTGAATGTTGGCATACTTTATTAGGTTGGGGAAGTTCCCCTGGATAATATTTTGAAGAGTGTTTTCCAGCTTGGATTCGTTTTCCCTGTCTTCTTCAGGTACACTGATCAAGTGTAGATTAGATCTTTTCACATAATCCCATATTTCTTGGAGGCTTTGTTCATTTCTTTTCACTCTTTGTTCTCTTTTCTTGCCTTCTCTTTTCATTTCATTGAGTTGATCTTTGATCTCTGATATCCTTTCTTCTGCTTGATCGATTTGGCTCTTGAAACTTGTGTACAGTTCACGAAGTTCTTGTGCTATAATTTTCAGCTCTGTCAAGTCATTTATGTTCTTCTCTAGGCTGGTTATTCTCGTTAGCATTTCATCTAATCTTTTTTCAAGGTTCTTAGTTTCTTTGCATTGGGTTAAAATATGTTATTTTAGCTCAGAGAAGTTTATTATCCATCTTCTGAAGCCTGCTTCTGTCAGCTCGTCAAAATCGTTTTCTGACCTGCTTTGTTGCCATGCTGGTGAGTCATTGTGATCTCTCTGGGGAGGAGAGGCGTTCTGGACTTTGATGTTTTCATCTTTTGTGCTGGTTTCTTCCCATCTTCTCTGAGTGGATGTCCTTTCTGTTAAAGTTGGGGTTATTTCTCCTGTATGAACCTTTTTTTTTTTTTTTTTTTTTTTTAAATGCAGGTGTCAGTGTGCCACTGGAGACAGTCTGTCCATTGTCTGCCTGTGGAGGCACTGCTGGGCTGCCTTGGTCTCAGCCCAGGCTGCTGTTTATTCTTTGCCTGGTTTCCATACTGCTGGGTTTAGCCCTGCCTTCCCAATGGCAAGCTCTTTTGCTCTGCCGAGCCACCTGTTCCTGGGTGGAGGATGTGTTAACTGTGAAACTCTCCCAGGAGACGGACTCCAGTGGCTGAATCTTGTGGAGAGGGGCTGTCTGGTCATATCCCCCTCCCTGCTTTCAACTCTCCCTTCTGTGGACAGGCAGTTCCTTTTTGTGAGCTTTCTCAGTATTAGTCCAAATCTCCACCCTGGTCTGTGCTAACAAGACACCAGTCTGACCAGGGCTGCTGGCCTGGGCTGCCGCCCGGGTCTGTGACTCCAGGTGGTTCTCGGCAAGGCAGTGTTTTCCTGGTCTGTGTGCTGCCGAAGTCTTGGAGTGAATTGCTGTATCTGATTCAGAGAACTGAGGAGGTGATGCCCCCCCCATCCTCCATGCCTGATACACTTTCCAGGTGTGGCAGTGTCCTGCCTTGCCTTGGGGGCTGCCTTCACTGCCTTTTTTTGGGGTTAACCCCACTGTTCAACCAGTCCCTTTAAAACAAAACTGGTACCTCGCTCGGAGACGTGGATATAGGTCTGGTTCTGTCTCACTGGGTGGTAGCTACACTTTGGAGAAGCTTCCATTCTGCTATCCTCCCCTGAATCTACTCTTGAATTATTCTTAAGTTATGTTTTTCAGAATTTAAATTCATTTTATTATTCTTTGGAGTGTTACATTTCATGAGTGCCACTGTAAGCATTTCATTTTATTACAATTCAGATTAAATTATTAATTTAGCTGATACTGATAATAAATATATTAACCTTCAATTTCTTTTTTCACATACTTAAAAATGCTCTCTAGATCACTGACCCAAAACAAACAAACAAACAAAAAAACAACTACGCAATAATTATTCAGGTTATAATTATTTTTTAAATGTACCCTTTCAATTTGTTTTAGACACAGAAAATATCTCAAGAAAAGTTACAGAGGTTAAGAGAGGAAAACAGTGCTTCCATGAAAAATCAGATGGAACTTGTAATTAAAGCTCTGAAACTTGAAATCTATAAGGCAAAAACTTCACAAGCAGACTACAGTACAACAGAATTGGAAAAATATAAGGAACTGTATCTAGAACAATTAAAACTGAGAGAATCTATATCAGATGAACAAGGAAAGTAAGTCAAAACAGAATCATAGAAAATAAATGAAGCTCTTTGCCTCAAAAGCATAATTTTTAGTGAGACAGGTTCATGAGATTAGGTGGAAGTGAAAGCTAACTAGATAAGACAATTTTGAAAAATGATGTTAGTAAATGAACTTACCTTTGAAATGTTAATCCACAGGTGGATCACATGAGGTCAGGAGTTCAAGACCAGCTTGACTAACATGGCGAATCCCCATCTCTACTAAAAATACAAAAATTAGCCAGGCATGGTGGTGTGCTCCTGTAATCCCAACTACTGAGGAGATTGAGGCAGGCGAATCACTTGAACCTGGGAAGTGAACATTGCAGTGAGCAGAGATTGCACCACTGCATTCCAGCCTAGGTGACAGAGTGAGACTCCATCTCAAAAAAAAAAAAAAAAAGTAAATCCAGGACAATTCATCTTACTCTCCTGTGTGTGTGTGTGTGTGTGTGTGTGTGTGTGTGTGTGTGTGTTTTCTTTTTTTGTGTGTTTCTTTTTTTTGAGATGGACCAAAAGGGCAAGCCCTGCTTCTCAGGCTTTGGTTGCAATTTTAGGAGTAAATTGCCTTTGGAGATGATTGAGTTCTCTTTGATCTTGGCTGTCTCCTCCCCAGGGGATTGTTGCTCTGAATGATTCCTCAGTGCCAAATGCTTAATTTTTTTCAGGTAATGAGTGAAATGTACAAGGGTGGTGAAAAGAAATGCTTGAAAATGTCTTTGAGAGATCTTTTTTTTTCTGTAACTGGCTTACTAAATACAAGTATTTCTAGCTTTATTTTACCGAAGTAAAATTTTTTTGGATTTATATTTTTGGGTATATTTTGGTACTCCTATATATTTAAGGAGTACCACATGATGTTTTAGTATATATATACATAGTCAAATGGTTATTCTAGGCAAGCAAATTAATATGTTTATCTTTTCATATAGTTACCCTTTAAACACAAGTATTTATTTACTTAAAAAAAATTTTTTTTGAGACAGTTTCACTCTTGTCGCCCAGGCTGGAATGCAGTGGTACAATCTTGGCTCACTGCAGCCTCCGCCTCCCAGGTTCAAGTGATTCTCCTGCCTCAGCCTCCTGAGTAGCTGGAATTACAGGCATCTGCCACCATGCCTGGCTGATTTTTTTTTTTGCATTTTTAGTAAAGACAGGGTTTCATTATGTTGGCCAGACTGGTTTTGAACTCCTGACCTCAAGTGATTCTCCCTTCTCAGCCTCCCAAAGTTCTGGAATTACAGGTGTGAGCCACTGTGCCAGGCCTAAACACAAGTATTTCTAATGGCATTCTTAAGAATCTTCTAAGTAGAGCCATTTCAGAAGGCAACAAACATGACCTGTTAATCCATACATCATTAATAGCTTTTGCTCTTTCCTCCCTACTTTGTTTGAATTACTTGTTTGTTAGAAATCCTCTGGAAATACATGTACTTCTTTAGAATAATTTTAAAATTATTCCTGGGACATGACCCTTTCAATGTTTCAAGGTTCAATTAAACAAGAACCTTTCAATCCAACTGTTAGGGTAGGCAGTTAGTCAGATATGAGCAGGCAGGAGGAAAGGTAGCTATGTGGAAGGAATGCCCCTTAATGACTATTAAGATGCTCAATAATCACTCATTCTATGGTTGAACTGTCAGAATGTGAACAGTACACATGCCCTCATACATTTCCAGAGTTAAAACATGGTTTGTGGTATCTTTTATTGACTCATGGTTACTTTTTAAACAATGCAAGTCATTTAGACATAATTTTTAAAAACAAAATACTCAGTATCTGTCTTTTGCAATCTTCACAGACGTGAAAAAATTCTAGCAGATGTCAGTACCAGACTTCAAGAAAAAGAGCAGAGCAAATCTTTATTTACTTCTCATACTGCAAGGCCAGCCCTGGAGTTAGCATGCAATGGAAATCTTAATGAAAATTTAGGTCTGAACAGAATACATGTTCCAAGAGAAACCTTAAGGATTTCTACCTCAAGCTTACTGTCCTCAGATAACAGAATGGATAACGACTTGCCAAAGGTTAGCTGTAGCATTGTTTTTTTTTTTTTCCTTTTCAGACTTCTGATATAATTCTTGTATTTTTTGGCAAAATATTGAATTGTCTAATTGACTTATGCATTTTAAAGATCCTTGTGTTTTTAAGGAGAGGAAACAAACTTAACAGCTTTTTTTTTTTTTTTTTTAAGTCCTTGGGGCTCTCATTGTCAAGAGATATTCACTTGTTAACTTTATTCAATAAATGTAACTAAAGCAGCACATTTGACCTTTCTGTAAAAATTGCATTTAAGTTGGATTTTGGAAATGGAATGGTATTGCCTAACAACTGAATGTATACTTTGAGATGCTTTGGCTTGCTTTATAATTGATTTTAGTTTGGTTTGGGTTCATAGTGTTTTGAAAGATTTTTCTGTAGCATCTCAAGTTTCCCACTTCTAATCATATGTAAACAATTGGTATTCAAACACTTAACCACATGTGGATGATTATTATGTAAAGGAATCCAAGATAAATACTTTTGATGAATTATGTGAACCTGTAACACTCAAAAATATTTTTTCTCTTTTTCAGTTTAAAGTTTTTTGATTTTCTTACGAGTGTATCCTTTTATAACATTTTGATATCATTTGTTGTAAAATGTGCCCGTTGCTGTGCAATTATACAGCAGTTTTTAAATACTTAAAGCAATATTTGAATTCATAAAAGTGGAGTTCACTTATGTCTATCTTACCATGACT
The DNA here is from genome assembly GCF_001604975.1 of Cebus imitator. Taxonomy (NCBI): domain Eukaryota; kingdom Metazoa; phylum Chordata; class Mammalia; order Primates; family Cebidae; genus Cebus; species Cebus imitator. The sequence goes on along the minus strand of NW_016107378.1, from coordinate 4,997,571 downwards.
TGAATGATTTATGGCTAAAATGGGAATAATATAAAGAAGAGTTAAATAGCAAATGTGAGCAAACAGAATCCAGTCTGTTCTTCCTACCCAGAATTCCATGTAAAACTGCACAGGGTTCCCATCTCCCTGGGACATGACCCTTTCAGTGTTTCAAGTTTCATTTGAACAAGAGCCTTTCAATTCAACAGTTAGGGTAGACCATTAGCCAGATGTGAGCCGGCAGGAGGAAAGGTAGCTATGTGGGAAGGAATGCCCCAGAATGACTCAAGATGATCAGTAATCACTCATTCTATGGTTGAACCATCAGAATATGTAAACTGCATTCTGATAAAGAAAGGGAAAGGCAAAAGGGGAATTCTTAAGAGCTGCATGGACACAATGAATACAAATGTGATGGCTGTACCACCTTCCTGGGTGGCAGTAATGAGCAACGCCACCATTGGGTAGAATTTGCTGTGATCATTGGGTTCTGCACATGTGCATTAACCAAAAGTAAGGGAGGGTCCCCCAAGCCTGTGTGCAAACTGGGCAAGAACAAAGGCAGGAACCTAAAGAAAGTGAGAGAAAAGATCAAATGCAGAATGTATTGGGGCTGCTCCCAGCCAAGTCAGCCCACTCTTGTCTTTTTTTTTTTTTTTTCACTCTTGTCTTAAAGCATGCTGTCACTTCTGCAATAATTTTTTTTTGCTGGATTTACTAATTAGTCTTTTGGCTGAATTCTTTCTTGCAAGGAGACAAGAACTGAGGACACTTTCTGGAACTCCGGGCTTGGCAACGTCTCTTAGTGCCGTGACTCGCATCCTGTCATGAGGTAAGGGCTGTGCTCCCTGCTGTCTCCTCTCACATATCTGCTCCTATCCAGCATAGTCTATGAGAATGCTGAGCATGCCAATCAAGCTCCCTGGCATCTCTGATTTGTGTGCTCAGCTAGCACTTCTGCCCAATGCTCAACAGAGCTCCTCCAGGCACAGAATGTTTTTTTCTTGTCAGAGACCCTAAGTCTTCTGATTACTTCCACGTTCTCACAACTGACTTTTGGGGACTCACCACCCTGTCTTTCTTCACAGTTGGTCCTGCTGCCCATGCCATCATGGCATCTCTCTCTTGCTAGCCAATGCCACCTCCTTTGTCCTCTCTCTTCCCAGATAGGCCCCAATACAGTGGCTTTTAGAATGCTCTGTAACCATCTCCTCTGCACTAATTCCACCTCCAGATGAAATTTAGGTAAATTTCAGGTGCTATGGTCTTGGTCTAGGGGTCACCTGGATGTAGCTAGTTACCCAATCTTCTCTCCATGTTCTTATCACTGAATTCTTAGGGATTTGCCAGTTGACTTCCCTTTTGTCTCTGGCCTTCCCCACTGCCCTTGACATGCTTTTACTGTATGCAGAGGATTATTACAGAAGGGTACAAAATTATAATTGGGCACAATCATCTATAATCAGATGTGAGACCTATAGACCTGCAGGGGTCAACAGACCAAATGAGGGAAAGAGGTCACGGCTTGGGTGGGAGCATGCAGTAAGGGTGCATGAAGTCTGAAGCTCCTCACAGGCTAGAGATGCCTGGCCCACGTGGGAAAGGGATGGAGAGGATACTCTCCCCCTTTCACAATGGATGAGAATGGACAGAGAGTGAGGATGTTCACTCTCCCCTGGCCTTTACTTCTCTCTGTTTTTCAGATGGACATTCAACACTCCACACTGTAGGACTCTCCCCTTGGATACATTCTCAAAAGTTAGGACAAGTTTGATCCCCAGACATTAAAGAAAAAGATATTAACTTTCTTTTGTAACTGTGCATGGCCTCAATACAAAACTCTATGACTATAGGAAGGCTGGCCAGAAAATGGTAGCCTTAATTTTAATACCCTCTTGCAGCTGGACCTGCTTTGCAGGTGACAGGGTAAATGGTCAGATGTGCCCTATGTCTAGGCCTTTATGGCTGTAAAAGAGGACCAGAATCTCTGCCAAAAATATAAAAAACTGAACCCTGCCACTTTGGCTCTTGTGAGCCCCTCAGTGGATAATTCTCCTATAAATGGCCTAGGAAATTTCCCAGAAGAGCATCCTCAGCCTTCTTTTATTTATCCTCCCACTGAGGTTCCAAAGCCATTAGCCCCTGTACTCACCAGAGGAATAGGAATGGGCACAAGAACACGAAGCTCCAGAGGCTGGTATCAATTGGGAGAGGTCCTACATCTGCCTTAAAATGTTCAGTGGGAAGTTAGCTATGCTTTGCGTGACTCCTGCCACTTTGGCAAGAAAAAGCTTTCAATAGTGTGCAAATGGCTCTTTTGGAGAAAAAAATCTTTTGAAGACTATTGAACAAGTTTTCCAGGGCCTGTGCCCTTTGCACATTAAACATCCCATGAGGAGCTAAACCCCCTTTTCTTTTCCAGCCAGTCCAATGGAGGGACACTCATGCTAGGGAGGAATGGCAGTTTGACTTCACCTCACTTTGTGCCTGTCAAGGGTATAAATATCTTCTGGTCTTTTAGACACCTTCCCAGGTTGGATAGACACTTACTCCATGTGAATGGAAAAAGCAGTGGGGATAGTAAAGGCCCTCCCCAAGAAGGTCATACCCCAGTTTGGCATCCCAGGTCATTGCAAAGTGGTAATACATCCTTCACCTCACAGGTTACTCAACTTGTTTCTCAGGACATGGGAATCTGTTACTTTCTACATTCCTCCAGGCATCCACAACCCTCTGGAATGGTTGATAGATATTAACCAAACTCTCAAGCAGTCCTTGGAAAAATTATGCCAGGAAACCTCAAAGCCTTGACCAGAGCTACTACGTATTGCTCTACTAAGGCTGAGAAACATACCCATCTCTAACTTACAACTCAGTTCTTTCAAGTTATGATGTGGAAGACCCTTTCTTTGCTTTCCTATTGGATACTGAAACTTGCCAACTTACTAATTATGTTACTTCCCTATCCCAGTTTCAGCTGGGGGCTCAAAACTAGGCCAAAAGACATTTTCACACCCTGAAAACTCTGACCAAATTTTATACCCACCAAGTAAGTACTCAAGTCATCATCAAGACTTGGAAGGATGGCACTTCAAACTGTCTACTGAGTCTTATTTGGAGAGGTTCTTACACTGTTTTGCTCTTCCTACAGCAGTTATGATGCTGGGGATCACCATGTGGCTTCACTACTCCAAGATAAAGCTGTATTACTCATCTCTGGCAGAGGAAGTTGTAAAGGTCCCATGAGACACCTGCACCATTGAGCCGCTCCAGGGTCTCAAACTCCTCTCAAGCAAAGCCAAAAGAATAAAGATAAGTAAATTAGTAATGCTTTGGCCTGTTATACCATGAATCATAATACTCCTTGAGGTTTACTATTATGAACAAACACCCCCTCCGGGAAAAGGTCTGTTCTTACCTACCTGGATTTAAACCTCAAAGCCATAATCTAGGTGGTGTTCTCTCTAATACTCACTGAGTTATCAGCTTCTTTTTCCATAATCAACAGACCTCTTGATTTGACTCTAATCTGTTCTCTTTGGGAGCATGCAGCCAAATGCTCTATACTCACTAATGCTTTTAGCTAAAATCACCCTCATAGGCCCCAACAACCCACAACCATGTCAAAAAACTCTACAAGCAGCTCAACAACTACTAAAGCTCACCAAATCTTCCTGTGCCTCATTATTGGCTATGCATGAATTCTCTCCATCCAGTGTAGGAATAACCTACCCAGCCATGATACCAGAATAGACAACTATTCAAGCCCAATTTAGCTTCACCTATCACTGGACACTCTCTTTACCAAACCTTCTCAGAGATGCATACAGTACCTAACAAAGTGAAGGGACTTTCAGGCTCTTCTTAAGAACAGTTACGCTTTTAGGCCCCTTGTTTTCCCCCATCACCCTCATCAGCCAGGTACCCCTAGGCATCACTACTACCAGAGATTCTGGAACTTGTGTGTGGGTTCTCTCAACACTGCACACTGTAACACAAACATCACCATTGTTAATACCGCTCATACTTTTTTTTTTTTAGAAACTAAAATCTCCGAATACCAAGTAAGGTTCTCTACCTGACCAAGCTGGTAGCGGTCATGCAAAAAGTTTCAAATCTTTAACTCCCTTTGGAGGCTCTTCTCCTTGACATTAATAGACACATGCTCTCCTGGGAAAATAAGAACCATACTCCTATTCAAACTAGTCACTCATGTCTGGCTCCCCTAGCAGCTGTAACTTTCGTGACAGAATATCACGTCTTGGGTAGCCAACAAGGGTACTGGTAAAGTTTAGAATTGACCTTGCCTCCTTCCATATTCATTCTTGTCTATCCATGACAGAACTGTGTTTTCTATGTGGGACACAGGCCCACCTCTGTCTCCCTGCAAACAGGACCAGAACATGCACTCTGGCTTACCTCACTGCTGGCATCTCCATAGCCCCGGGCGATGCTTCTCTGCCCTTGCTCTTATTTATAACCTCACACTGGACCCACTAAGCAATTCCACTAATTCCCTTTCTCATTGGGCTTGGCATCACTACAGGTGCCACGATGGGAATAGCTGGCATTGGCACTTACTCCTGAACCTACCACAGCCTATCTCAGGAATTGGCTCAAGAGATAGAAACCACTGCTTGAGCTATAACAGAGTTACAGTGGCAAGTCAGTTATCTCGCAGCTATAGTTCTCAAACACAGTAAAGGTCTTGACATGCTGGCTGCCGATCAGGGAGGAACTTGTCAATGCTTAGAGAAGAGTGCTGATCTGGGCTAAGACATCAGGACAGGCTCAGGAGCACATTAGAGATCTCATAAACCAGGCTTCTCACCTTTGGGAAATGACTACTGAGGGTTGGCTCTCCTGGAGTGTCATCTGGTTCTGATTCTTATGGCTCCTCCCTTTCCTGGGACCCCTGACATCTATCTTCCTTCTTCTCCTTTCTGGGCCTTGCTTCTTGAATCTACTAAGTTTATTTCATCCCATCTAGAAGCTGTCAGACTTCAGATGGTCTTGTGACAAGGATTTCAACCTCCTTCCTACCCTTGAAGACAACCAAGTTTCTGTATGTCTCCTCTGGACACTGTGTGTGAAACCTTCTGAGAGACAGCAACAACCTCTGAAGCCTTCTCACCACGACAGCAAGCAAGGGGAGGGACCTAGAAGACACTCGACGCCCCTTTTCAGCAGGAAGTAGCTACAGAAGAATGACCTCCACCCCATTTCCCAAAAGATTTCTGAGTCCCAGCCCCTTAAGGAATAAATGTAAGAGTAGGCAGTTTGTCAGGCATTAGCAGGCAGGAGGGGAAGTGCCCATGTTGGAAGGAACTGCCCAGAACACCTCTTAAGATGCTCAGTACTCACTCTATGATCAAACTATCAAAATATGGTTAACTAGATCCTGATAAGGGAGAAAAAAAGGCAAAAGCAGAATTCTTGAGAGCCACGCAGGTGCAATGAATAAAATTTGATGGCTGTATGACCTTCCTGGGTGGCAGTAATGAGCAGTGTCCCAGTTGGGTGGATTTGTATTGATCACTATGTCCAGTGCATGTGCTTTAACTACAATAAGGGAGGATCCCCCAAGCCTTGTTGAGAACTGGACAAGGAAGGAAACCAGACCATAGAAGATCAAATGTGGAATGTCCCAGCAAGGTTTCCAGCAGGATCAACCCACTCCTGTCTTGAAATGTACTTTTACTTCCCCAGTAAAACTTTTACCTGCTTTACTAATTGGTCTCTTGGGCAAATTCTTTCTTCCAAGAAGACAAGAACACTCTGGGTAACCCAGATAGTAACATCAACATGAGACTTCACTCATAGTAGGAGTCTGGGGATCTCAAAGTGAATCCAATAATGACAAGGTGTATCAATGATAGAATTGGTAAGGAAAAAATAGTTCAGCTATGCTTGATTTATTTTAAGAAATTTATCTAAGATTTGACCAGTTTTCAACTATTGGAAAATTACAAAAACTGGGTACAATGGCACACACTGTAGTCCCAGCTACTCTAGATGCTGAGGCAGGAAGATCACGTGAGCCCAGGAGTTCTAGGTTGTAGTGTGAGATGATGGTGCCTGTGAAGAGCCACTGCATTCTAGCACTGCAGCTGGGGCAACATAGAATGACCTATCTCTCTCTTTTTTTTTTTTTTTGGACGGGGTTTCGCTCTTGTTACCCAGGCTGGAGTGCAATGGCGTGATCTCGGCTCACCGCAAACTCCGCCTCCTGGGTTCAGGCAATTCTCCTGCCTCAGCCTCCTGAGTAGCTGGGATTACAGGCACGCGCCACCATGCCCAGCTAATTTTTTGTAGTTTTAGTAGAGACGGGGTTTCACCGTGTTGACCAGGATGGTCTCGATCTCTTGACCTCGTGATCCACCCGCCTCGGCCTCCCTAAGTGCTGGGATTACAGGCGTGAGCCACCGCGCCTGGCCTGTGACCTATCTCTTGAAAAGATTACAAAAATTATAAAATATTTGTTTTAACAAAAATATAACTAGTTTTTTGTGTCTCATTGTTATTGAAAAATTCAGTCAATGCATTTTGGCTTATAGTTTTGATGGTATTTTTATGACCTCCTTAATGCACAGAAAAGTAATAATAGACCCATGTGAAATGAGGCCTTAACCCTCTTTCTTTACCTGGGTTCATGTCCTAACACATCATAGAAGAGCAAATCTAAAGTTTTTAAGAAGTCATTTCAGCCAAATAGCTTAAAAGAGAACAAATTAAATGCTTGTTTTAATACACAAATTACAAAATCCTAGGTAGCTGATCTTAAAAATGATATTTTTGGTTTTATTTCTCTGCAAAAAAAGATGATGAGAGTCTAAGTGCTTCAGAATCATAAAATTCTGCCACTGGGTACAAAAAGAAAATGAAAAATACTTCTGTAAATTGTTAAACATGATTAAAATATAAATGTTTAAATTTTTACCAGGAAAATCAGGTAACATACCATTTTGCAAGATGGCAATGAAAGAGGGTACAAATGCAGATGTGGTGCCAGGGAAGATTTTTGAGGCAAAAGGTGTTTATTTTTAGTATTTCTAGATAACTTGAGAAATGGTTTATTTTAAACTTAATGTAATAGTTCCAAGTAGACTTGGTTCCCTTGTTAGACATTGGTTTGCCAAATCATGTTAGACTTTATAAGAGAGATTAAAAATGATTCTATCAAGATACAAAGATGTGAATCCATAATCACTACAAGATGTCTTGAAAGAATTTTAATATTGTTGCCACCTACAAAATTCTTAAGTTAGAGAAGATGCCTTCTAGAGTTGTTAGAAAATGTAAGTTGATTTCAAACAGTGATGAACTTTCTGAATGCCTCTTCTACGTTGGATTTTACTATGATATTTTCAAACAGTTAAAAGCCATTTTTTTTTTATTCTGCAATGAGCTAAAGGATGGCATAACAACAAGCAAGGTCAATGAAGATATCCAGGGAGTAATGTATGAATATTATATACATCCAGTGTTGTTGGACTGTTTTTCGCAAATGACATTTGTCATGGCCACAAGATGAAGAAAGATAGAAAAAGCTATTTTTCCACTAAAGAAGGGCAAATTGACAGTTTTAAAAAATTTGGAGAGGGAAATGAATATATACATGAAGGTCATCAAATCTGTCTGCAGAAAACCACTTTGAAGTGTGTGGGCTCTTTACAAACAAATATGGCTCCATTTTATCAGCATTTGAACAGATGTGTTCATGGATAGTAAACAAACACAACCTAATGATAAGTTGCTTCTACGAAACATGTGGAAACAAATGTCACAATTTAGGTGCTTGGAAACCCTGACAAAGTGCCTCTATGAATAGTTTTAGTAACACATCTAAAATAGCTAAATATTTGTCTTATGACTCTTAAGTATATTGGGTTTCAGGAATGAGAAACAAGTCCACATTCTGAGGTGAGAGTGGATGATAAGATGAGAATGGAAATCAAGGACTTTCATTATGTTTTATTCTTGTGGATAATTCAAAAATGAAATGAAGAGATCCCAGGAACACCTATTCATGAGGCATTTTTTTAAGTTTACTTTGGCCTTGAGGCATTTTCATGAGATATTTTTCAACTTATTTGGGCCTTGAAGCATGTCAACTTATTTTGGCCATGAGGCATTTTTCAACTTATTTTGGCCTTACAAGACCAAAATGTTGATTATTCTGTGACAGCGCTCACTTACAGAACAATAAGAACTGTGGATTATTTCAATCTAGGATTTGTTCTGTCTGTCATGACAAGAGCCTTTTTGATGGAAGTGCCTTGTATCATATTTCGGATGATAGATACATGTGATATAATCCCACAAAATGTAGCAAGCTTAGCAGAAGCTATTATGAAAAGTAAGGGGAAGAATGATCCAGAATTCTATATTGATTGTCAGGGGACAATAATCATTTCTGCAATTGGGCATATGTCCTTTGAAAGGGTTTATGACAGCAAACCTCACAAGGACAACCAGAACTCTGAGGTGTTCACTCTGCACACCTCAGACCCCTATAGTGTAGTAAAGGTGACAGCCAAAATAGAAAGACACAAACTCACACTGTTCAATGACCAATTTTTGGAAGTTGAGACTGATAAAATATGTATTTACTCAGAAGATTATTTTCCTGTTAGCACCTCTGGGTGTAATTTTGACAATAATTTGTATTGGGCTGATGACACAAGGGGGAAACATAAACTACAGGCACTGGACTTCAGCAGTACAGGAGCAGCCATGTGCAAGGCCATTCAAGAGGTAAAGACTGGTGATCACATTGCCGCATGTTTTTGTGCATGGTGTCATGAAAGGCCTTAACATCATGTGCTTTCACAGCAAGATGGTTCCGGTATTTAGAAATGGGCCTTATGCATCAAATACTTCATAAGAGCTCGGAAAATTCTCACGCAAGTATTGCAAAATGCCAAACATCTCTGCATGCTTGCCATGTTCTCCCCACAGCAAAAATCCATTCTAGGTGAAATTCTGGCCTTGGATGCCGAGGAAATAATCTGGATTGTCAAGTGCCCTTCACTCTTTCTGGGTCTATGGCAAAAAGGAGACACTGAAAGCCATTAAATTTACTGCCACCTTTAGAAAAACTTGTCAAAGAAACACTCTGACTCTCCCCATCTGACTGTTGTAGTCATATGCCGCCAACACCAACCTGAATTTTTGTAGCAATTATTACATAACGATCACAATCACATTCAAGTCCACATTCTAAGTCTCAGCCAGGTTTTACAGAAACTCCGATGATGTCCTATAGACCTTTTAGTGGCTACAATCAATGACTTTGGAAGATACATTTGGCTCGCTCACTGTTTCAACAGAATACACTGGTGAATCCTGCTTTGTCAGTGTATCTCACATGTGTGGCTGTCCCTCTTGTTGTGTTAGAATTCAATGTTCCAGAATGTTAACGTCTACAAATACCTGTACATAGAGCAAAAGAGAAGCTCTTCAAGGCAAATACAGTGTATGTTGTATAAGGGGAGCTCTCTAGCCTTGGATTTGAAACTGTGATGTTTATTGTACAGAAAGAAAGCGTTCCTTTTTTATATTTTATTTTTAATTTTTGTGATACAAAGTATTTGTGGGTTACATGAGATGTCTTGATACGGGCATGCAATGTGAAATATGCACATCCCCTCAATCATTTATTCTTTGAGTTACAAACAATCCAATTACACTTTTTATATTCTTTTCAAATATATGATTAAGTTATTATTGGCATTAGTCACCTAGTTGTGCTAGCAAATATTAGGTTTTAGTCATTCTTTCTATTTTTTTGGTAGCTGCTAACCATTCCCACCTCCCCCCACCCTGTCAGTACCCTTCCCAACTCTGTATGTCTATGAGTTCAATTGTTTTGATTTTTAGATTCCAGAAATAAGTGAGAACACGTGATGTTGGTCTTTCTATGCCTGGCTTATTTCACTTAATTATGTTCAGTTCCACATATCTCATTGCAAATGACTGGCTTTCATTTTCTATGGCTAAATAGTACTCCACTGTATATCTGTACCACATTTTCTTTCTTTCTTTTCTTTTTCTATTATTATACTTTTTCTGGGGTACATATGCAGAACGTGCAGATTTGTTACATGGGTATACACATGCTGTGGTGGTTTGCTGCATCCATCACCCCATCATCTACATTAGGTATTTCTCCTAATGCTGTCCCTCCCCTTTCTGCCACCCCCTGCTATCCTTCCACTGGCCCCCCACTCCCAACAGGTCCTGGTGTGTGATGTTCCCCTCTAAGCGTCCATGTGTTTTCATTGTTCAACACCCTCTTATGAGTGAGAACAAGCATGTACCACATATTCTTTATCTATTCATCTGTTGATGGACACTTAGGTTGCTTCCAAATCTTAGTTATTATAAACAGTGCTACAACAAACATAAAAGTGCAGATATCTCTTTGATAAACTGATTTCCTTTCTTTTGGGTATACATGAAGCAGTGAGATTGCTTGATGATATGGTTGATATGGTAGATCAATATTCAGTTTTTTTTTAACAACATTTACACTGTTCAAGGAGATGGGCCTGTTGTGATTATTTCATTGAGATATCCAACCTATGAGTATTTGAAAGGAATGCAAGTTGCTGGAAAATGAGAATGAAGAATGCAAAGTAATCAGGCTAAAGTGTCATGTCGCTTTTCATTCTGAGGTGAAAAAGGGAGTGTATTTAATAGAAAATATCTTTCCAAGTAAGACTCTGTCTCAAAAAAAAAAAAAAAAAAAAGAAAGAAAGAAAGAAAAAAGAAAAAGAAAATATCTTTCCAGGGTAAAATTTTAGGTGTATTGTTTTAGTGCCACAGTCTTGGATGATGGGTCCCTGGAAGCTCTCAACATCTCTTCTTGAGTGGAGAAGGTGTTAAGCCCCAAATCAGATGGAGTAGTACATTTTCATCTTTTGACAAGAGGGCAGCAACTTGATTACTTTGAGTGCTATTCGACAGTCTCTGCTTTAATTGAAAATGCAATGCAAGCCAACTATGCTGCTGCTAACTCCTTGCTGGACATATTCTGCTACTATCACAGAAACTGTGGTATCACTGGACAATCAATTAACTATGGATCCTTGAATCTTGGATGACTGCTGAAAAAAACATGATCTTCAAAGCATTTTAGCCACCAGAGGAATACTAACTTTTCAAATATCCCACATCCATCAATATCTTGAATCATGCTTGATTCTGAATAATTCTTAGCAAGCCATGTTAAGTGGGCTATCTGGCCTTGGATTTGAAACTGTGATGTTTATTATACAAAAAGGAGATTGTCCTGTTGTAATTATTTTATTGAGAAAGACAACATCTGAACACTTAAAAAATGCAAGTTGCTGGAAAATCAGAATGAAGAATGAAGAATGATCAGACTACAATGTACCATCAAATTTGGTTTCAAGAAATTACAGGAAAACTTTCCCCCAAGTTCCATCTGAAAGAATTTATTTCTACAAAGAATTCCAAGATAAATTCAATTTTCTAATTTTCTGGAAGAGTTTTACATGGTTTTTACTCATTCTTCATCGCAAGTATCAACAGATGAGTTATTTTGCCAGAGAATTCATAAATGTGAAACTCAAAGACTTTCCAATATCCACATTGCTTACATCATTAGGCATAGATTCAGTGTTAGCTATGACAATTGAAAATAAGCTCTTTTGTGATTTAAAGGTTTAAATGCCTCTTACCAAACTGCTTGATCCAGATGCAGCTCTGCAAATTCTAAAATGATTTCTGGAAGAACATCAACTGACTTCAGAGAGGAAAGGAGTGGCCACAATCCACCTGAAATTAAAAAAAAAAAAAAAAAAAAGAACCAGAAAACCCAACTATGCAGCCTGCCAAATTAGAATGAAAACAGAGGTACAAGATTATAAACAGAATGCATCAAACTTGTCTTAAGTTTACCTAAAGTTTATTTTTGTCAGGCAACTTCGATCAACATTAAATTGACGTTCTAAACTAACAAGTCTTTAGAATTTTTATATGTTAGTAAACCTTCCCTATATTATTAATTTTATTATCCAAGGCTAATTCTAAAATGTTTAGTAAAATTTAAAAATGAGTCTCCATTGATCAAAAAATGAAGTTTGTTAAATTTAGTATTTTCATAATTAAATTGATCATTGTTGGTCTTTTTGTTTGGGACTTCTGGAAAACTCCACTGAAAATAAATTAGTAGAAATTATTCCTAAAAAACAAAAACTGAAGAATTTGATCAATTTGTTTCACAAAGAAAAGAAGGAAATTTGCTTAATTAGTAGAGCGTATCATCCCTATTATTTTTGTTATTCTTGATTAGTGTTCTGAGACAGATATGATGACAAGTAATTACAAAATTAAAATAAATATATAGATTTTTGTTTTATTATTTGTTTATTTATTTGAGAAACAGTCTCACTCTCTCATCCAGGCTGGAGTGCAGTGGCACGGTATCAGCTCCCTACAAACTCTGCCTCCTGGGTTCAAGCGATTCTCCTGCCTTAGCCTCCTAAATAGCTGGGATTACAGGCACGCACCACCATACCAGGATGATTTTTGTATTTTTAGTAGAGACAGGGTTTCACCATGTTGGCCAGACTGGTCTCAAACTCCTGACCTCAAGTGATCCTCCTGCCTCAGCCTCCCAAAGTGTGGGGATTACAGGCGTGAGCCACCGTGTTGGGCCAAGATTTTTAAATTAAGTGAAAAAAATATATATATCATGCAAAGCCCTTGAAATCATTATGGCCTAATTCCAAAGTTCTTTACTACTATGCTATAGCACACTCGACATCAGTTAAAGGCTCACTCTGGAACAGGTGCTACATTAAATTTTAGCAAACGTCAAAAGATCCCTGTGTGATAACAGGCTTCAGTGTTGTTAAGTTTGTGTACATGTACTAGTCTTGAATTTTCTGGGTGTCCACTAATCCAGTATTAGTCTAGACACCCAAAAATCGAGTTAGACTTCAGAGTAGAACCGAGAGTAATCTTTACCACAGGAGACTGCGGTGTGGCATCTATTTGGAAATTATTTTTCCTTGATTGTTCTTTGCCTTTTATGAGTTCTTCAATGTGCAGAATAATTTTACGTTGTTATGTGGTTAAACTGATTAGTCTTTCTTTTAAACGTTTGCCTCTGTGATCTTACTTAGGTTTCTCCTACCCGTAGTATTGTACACATATTTGCAATATTTTTTCTTATACTGTTTTTTTGACTCATTTTATTTTTCAGCTATTTTAGAATAACAAAAATGATATCAATTAATTGCAAAAATACTGAAGTGGCATACAAATTTCTGCAGTGCGTATGTATTTTTATTTTACCAAGGAGATGGGGAGAATGCTGTGTTATGTTTTTACGTACATTTTGGCCATTACACAGATGAAGCATCTTCTCACTTGTTAATACATGATGTATACTATTTCTTCTGTGCAATTCCTCTTTAAATTCTTCACTCATTTTCCACTGGGGTTTGCAAGGTTCAAGTTATTTGAATAACCTCTACATATTCTGAATATTCCCTTTTTGTTATATATACCTTGTAAACATTTTCTTCGAGTCTGTTGTCTTTTAACATTATCAATAGTTTGCTAAAATGGTTTTTTTAGATAGTAAAATTTGTCCATCTTTTACTTTGTGATATTTGTATTTCATGTCATGATTCAAAGGCATGACTATTTTTTAAAATTTAGTTTCTTGCAGTACTGATTTTATTTTTTATCTCAGTCTTTATGTTATTTGAAATTCATTATTGTTTGTTTTTTCACATTTCAAATAAAACCCAAATTTCTCAAAGCAATTCTTTTCTCTACTGATTTCAAATGCCACATTTGTCATCTCTGGAATTCCTATATATTTCATGTCTGACTGCCACACTACTGCTGTGGATATGTTTTGTACCAGCACAATACTGTAGGGATGTCAAGTGATCTGGTATCTGGTAAAAGCAGACTTCCACTCACTATTGCTTTTTTTTTTTTTCCAGAGAATAAAGAAGCGATTTTTATATGGGTTCTCATTTTTGTAATAACTTTGAAGTAGTTTATACAATCACATGCCAATTACCATCTGTTGAAATTTCAGTGTTTTTAGATGTGAATTTTAGGATTAAAACCATCTTTTTTTTTTTTTTTTTTTTTTTTTTTTTAGCACTTCAGATTTTTATGTTTTTTCAATTCAAAATGTATTCTAAATTTTATTTCGATCGTTGTTTCTTTATGAATTATTTGTTTTTATGGTCTTTCAATTCAAAATGTATTCTAAATTTTATTTCGATCGTTGTTTCTTTATGAATTATTTGGAAGTTTGATATTTGATTTCTAAACACTTGTGGTTTACTAAGTATCTTAATAATATTGACTTTTTTTTCTTTTTCAATTTTTATTTTAGTTTAGGGGGCACATGTGCAACTTTGTTATGTAGGTAAATTGCCTGTTGCTGGGGTTTGGTGGCAAAACAATTTAGTCACTGACGTAGTGAGCATAGTACCTGACAGGTATAGGCAGTTTTTCAGTCCTCGCCCCTTTCCACCCTCTCCTCTCACACAGGCACCCTGTGTGGTATCTGTTGGTCTCTTTTTTGCCCATGTGTAGTCAGTGTTTAGCTCTGACTTACAGGTGATAATATGTGGTTTTTTTTCCTCTTCCTGTGTTAATTTGCTTTGTTAATTTGGTAGACGCAGCCTCCAGCTACATCCATTTTGCTACAAAAGCCATAATTTCGTTCTTTTCTGTGGTGCATAATGTTTCATTGTGTATGTCCTACATTTTCTTTATCTAGTCCACCATTGATGGGCCTCTGGGTTGATTCCATGTCTTTTCTATTGTGAATAGTGCTGTGACAAACATACAAGTACATATGAAATTTTGGTAGAATGATTTCTATTCCTTTGTGTATGAACCCAGTAATGAGATTGCTGTGTCAAATGGTAGTTCTGTGTAAGTTCTTTGAGAAATCTTCAAACTGCTTTCTACCATGACTGAATTGATTTACATTCCCAGCAGCAGTGTGTAAGTTTTCTCTTTTTACTGCAACCCCACCAACATCTGTTATTTTCTGGCTTTTTATTACTAGCCATTCTGATTGGTGTGAGATGGTGCCTCATTGTGGTTTTAATTTGCATTTCTCAAATAATTAGTGATTCGAGAAGTTGAGTATTTATTCATATGCTTGTTGGCTGCATGAATGTCTTTTGAGAAGTGTCTGTTCTTGTCTTTTGTCCATTTTTTAATGGGGTTGTTTGTTTTCTGCTTAAAATTTTGTTTAATTTCTTTATAGATTCTGGATGACACTTTTGTCAGGTGCATAGTTTGCAAAAATTTTCTCCCATTGTGCAGGTTGTCTGGTTACTCTGTTGATAGTTTCTTTTGCTGAGCATAATCTCTTTAGCTTACTTACGTCCCATGTATCTATGTTTTTGTTGCAATTGCTTTTGGAGACTTGGTCTTGAACAATTTGCTATGGTTTATATCCAGAATGGTATGTCCTGGTGGGTTTTTGTTTAGGATTTTTATAGTTTTAGATTTTGTAATGTAGGCCTTTAATTCATCTTAAATTGGTTTTTTATATGATAAAAGGAAGTGGTCCAGCTTGAATCTTCTGCATATGGCTAGCCAGTATAGTTTGAAAAGTTAGGTAGTGTGTTGCCTCCAGCTGTATTCTTTTTGTTCAAGATATCTTTGGCTATTCAGACCCTTTTTCAGTTTTATATAAGTTTTAAAATAGTTTCTTTTCTCATTCTGTGAAAAATGACTTGGTAGTTTGATATAATAGTATTGAATCTGTAAATTACTTTGATCAGTAAGGCCATTTTAACATTATTTCTTCCCATTCATGAGCATAGAATGTGTTTCCATTGGTTTGTATCATCTCTGATTTCTTTCTTTCTCTTTCTTTCTTTCTTTCTTTCTTTCTTTCTTTCTTTCTTTCTTTNCTTTCTTTCTTTCTTTCTTTCTTTCTTTCTTTCTTTCTTTCTCTCTCTCTCTCTTTCTTTCTTTCCTTTCTTTCTTTCTTCTTTCCCTCCCTCCCTCCCTCCCTCCCTCCCTTCCTTCCTTCCTTCCTGTCCTTCCTTCCTTCCTTCCTGTCCTTCCTTCCTGCCTGCCTGTGTGCCTGTCTGCCTTTCTTCTTTCCTTTCTTTCTTTCTGTTGGAGTTTCGCTCTTGTTGCCCAGGCTGGAATGCAATGGCATGATCTCAGCTCACTGCAACGTTCACCTCCCAGGTTCAAGTGATTCTCCTGCCTCAGCCTCTCGAGTAGCTGGGATTACAGATATGCACCACCACACCTGGCTAACTTTGTATTTTTAGTAGAGATGGTGTTTCTTCATGTTGGTCAGGCTGGTCTCTAACTCCTGACCTCAGGTGATCTGCCTGCCTTGGCTTCCCAGAGTTCTGGGATAACAGGCGAGAGCCACCGCACCCAGCCATCATCTCCGATTTCTTACAGCAGTGTTTTATAATTCTCACTGTAGAGATCTTTCATCTCCATGGTTAGTTGTATTACTAGGTATTTCTTTCTTCTTGTGGCTGTTACGAATGGGGTTGCAGAATTGATTTGGCTCTCAGCTTGGACATTGTTGGTGTATAGAAATGCCACTGAGGAATGCCATTGAAGAATTGCCACATAGTTTTTAACAATGGTTGAACTAACTTACACTCCCACCTGCAGGATATACATGTTCCTTTTTCTCCACAACCTTGGAGAGAAAAAAAATGCCACTTTTTGTACATTGCTTTTGTATCCTAAGACTTGATAAATAACTGGAGTTATTTATCTGTTCTAGGAGCCTTTGGGCAGGGACTGAAGGGATTTCTAGGTATGGCATCATATTGTTACATTGTTTGTGAAAAGAGATACTTCACTTCCTCTCTCCTTGTTGGATGGCTTTTATTTCTTTCTCTGGCCTGGTTGCTCTGGCTAGGACTTCTGGTACTGTGTTGAATAGGATGACGGTTCACATCCTAGTCTTGTTCTGGTTCTCTGGGGACTGGTTCCAGCTTTTGCCCATTCAGCATGATGGTGGCTGTGGGTTTGTTATAGATGGCTCTTACGATTTTGTGATATGTTTCCTTAATGCTTAGTGTTTTGAGGATTTTTAACATGATAGATGCTGAATTTTATGGAAAGCCTTTCTGCATCTTTTGAGATGACCATGTGGTCATCTCAAAAGTTCTGTTTATGTGATGAATCACATTTATTGACTTGCATATGCTTAACCAGCCTTGCAGGAATAAAGCTTACTTGATCATGATAGATTAACTTTTTGATGTGTTGCTGGATTTGGTTTGTCAGTATTTTGTTGAGGTTTTTTTTTTTTTCTTTTTTTGAGACAGAGTCTCGGTCTTGTCGCTAGACTGGAATGCAGTGGCACAATCTCGGCTCACTGCAACCTCCGCCTCCCAGGTTCAAGCAATTCTCCTGCCTCAGTCTCCCGAGTAGCTGGGACTACAGGTGTGCGCCACCATGCCCAGCTAATTTTCTGATGTTTTAGTAGAGATGGGGTTTCACCGTGTTGGCCAGGATGGTCTTGATCTGCTGACATCGTGATCCACCTGCATTGGCCTCCCAAAGTGCTGGGATTGCAGGTGCGAGCCACCGCGTCTGACCTTTGTTGAGACTTTTTCATCTATGTTCATTAGGATAATGGTCTGAAGTCTTCTTTCTTCATTGTATCTTTGCCAGGTTTTGGTATCAGGACAATGCTGGCCTTGTAGAATGGGTTAGGGAAGAATTTCTTCTCAATTTTTGAACAGCTCCAGCAGAAATGGTATCAACTCTTTTTTGTATGTCTGGTAAAATTCAGGTGTGAATCCATTTAGCCCTGGGATTTTTTTTGGTTGATAGACTATTACTGCCTTGATTTCAGAGCTCATTATTGGTCTTTTTGGGGATTCAATCTCTTTTTCATTCTGTCTTGGTAGAGTGCATATGTCCAAGGAATTTATCAAATTTTTCTCCATTTTATGTGCATAGAGGTGTTCATAATATACCCTGATGTTGTTTGTATTTCTTTGGGGTTAGTGGTGATATCCCCTTTGTTGTTTTTAATTGTATTTATTTGGATCTTCTCTCTTTTCTTCTTTATTAGGCTAGCTAGTAGTCTATTTTATTAATTTTTTCCGAAACAAGCTCCTGGATTCCTTGATATTTTGAATGGTTTTCAACATCTCAATTTCAAAAGGAGGCTGAATAGTTAAGGCAATTATAATAAAAAAGAACAAAAGTGGGGGCATCACATTACCCGACTTCAGACTACACTACAGTAACCAAAACAGCATGGTACTGGTACAGAAACAGACACATAGGCCAATAGAACAGAATTCAGAGCCCAGAAATAAGGCTGCATACCTACAAACATCTGATCTTTGACAAAACTGACAAAACAAGCAATGGGGAAATGATTTTCTATTCAATAAAGAGTGCTGGGATAAGTGGCTAGCCATATGCAGAAGATTGAAACTGGACCGCTTCCTCACACCATTTACAAAAATTAACTCAAGATGGAATAAAGACTTAAATGTAAAACTCAAAACTATAAAAATCCTGGAATACAATGTAGGCAATACCATTGTGACCATAGAAATAGACAAAAATTTTGTGATGAAGATACCAAAAACAAAAATTGACAAATGGGACCTAATTAAACTAAAAAGTTCTGTACAGCAAAAGAAACTATCAACAGAATAAACAGACAACCTACAAAATGAGAGAAATGTTTTTGCAAACCACTGCTGACAAAAGTCTAATATTCAGCATCTATAAGAAACTTAAATTTATAAGAAAAAACAAACATTATAAAGTGAAAAGAAGTCATGAACAGACACTTTTCAAAAGAAGACATACGTGTGACCAACAAGCATATGAGAGAAAGCCCAATGTCACTGATCATTAGAGAAATGCAAATAAAACCACAATGAGATGCTGTCTCACACCAGTCAGAATGACTATTACTAAAAAGTCAAAAAATAACAGATGCTGCAATATTTTAGAGAAAAAGGAATACCTATGTCCTGTTGGTGGGAGGATAAATTAGTTCAACCATTGATGAAAACTGTGTGACAATTTCTCAAATACCTAAAAGCAGAACAACCATTCAACTTAGGAATCGCATTACTGGGTATATACCCAAAGGAATATAAATCATTCTGTTGTAAAGACACATGCACGTGTATATTCATTATAACGCTATTCACAATAGCAAATATGGAATCAATCTAAATGCCTATCAGTGGTAGACTGAATAAAGAATATTTGGTATGTAACATCATGGAATAGTATGCAGTTAGGAAAAAATAATATTATGTCCTTTGCAAAAATCTAGATGGAGCTGAAGGTCTTTACCCTTAGCAAACTAACACAGAAACAGAAAACCAAACACCACATGTTCTCAATGATAAGTGGGAGCTAAGTGATGTGAACACATATAGGGGAAAAACACACCCTGGGCCCTAATGGAGGGTGGAGATTAGAAGGAGGGAGAGGATCAGGAAAAAACACTACTGGCTACCAGGCTTAATGCCTGTTGGAAATTAACGTTGAGCTCTAAAACTGTTTTCCATGGTGTTCAGATGTAACTTCCCCACGTCATACTACATGTTGTTTCCCGTGTTTTCATAAGATGTTGGATTGGGGGTGTTGCAAGCATTGGGAAAAGAAAACTGAGGTGGCTTAATGTTGCTGTGTTTCAGCAGTTGAATGTTTTTAGTATTTATCTGTGTTATTCTTTGTATGATTATTTGGGTAGTATTTAATATCATATAGTGCTCTGTCTGCTCCCAAAAAGATGTGTATTTAACCTAGGAAATAAATGTAACGTGTGGTAAATACGATGGGTCATGAAGGTGCAGTGAGACTGACTCCATCCTACATTCAGGGATAGGCCATCCCTGTCTGACAGTGAAAAGAGGCACTATCTTTACAGCATAGTACCACACAGGGCCAGAGCTTCCCTGAACCAGCTGGGGATTGTTACCTAGACCCAGTGTTGTTTATTGTTAAATCTTGTGGCTTGAAACATCTACTAATTGAATTGGATATCTTAGTCCAGGTTACTATTTTTGACATACATAATTGAATAAAATGCAGGATTTATATTTTAATTTTTTTAATTTACCACTTTATTTCAAGTTATCCTACCAAGCTCATGAAATATTTCACTATTTGTCATAAAAGTGAGGTTATGGCACATGCATTCTAAGATTTAATACATTGTTTCTAGGGGAGGTTGAAATATAGTATCCTGAATCTTAAATATTATAGAACTTTTAAACAATTTGGCTTAGTTGGAGAAGGCTGTGCTATATTTAAGGATGTTGTGTATTCTACATTACTCCTTAAGAAGCAGATTTTCAGGCTTGGTGTGGTGGCTCACGCCCATAATCCCAATACTTTGGGAGGCTGAGGCAGGAGGATTGCTTGGGGCCAGGAGTTTGAGACCAGCTCAGGCAACAGAGCAAGACCTGGGTTCTATGAAAAAAAAAATCAAAAAAGAAACACACTTCTGAGTTAATAGTGAGAAACATTTGATTCTGTTACATATCACACTAAGACTAATTGAAGACAAGGAAAATTGATTCTGGAGATAACAGAGACAAGCTAGACAGAGCACATTGATTTCTGATGTAACAGTCAGTGTTTGATGAAACTGTTTATAGAAAGTAAAGCCAAAGTGCCTTATTGTACTGAGATACCTTTTAATAACCCAACTGTTAGATGAATAAAGCTTTTTAAAAAATTCAAAGCAAATGTTACTAATCGTTTGGAGTCCGGACGTCCCAGTACACAGGGTTACTTCTAACATATAGAGCACATGCAGCCTTCTGATCAATGGAGACTGAGGGGACTGCCCCTGCTAGAGTTCAGTTCAGCCCCAGGACCCCATGGCAGCCCAAGGTCTTGGTTCATGCTGTGGAAACAATACAGAATTTGTTCACTCAGTAAACATTCACTAGGGGCTTATGATGCACCCGATCCTTGGGGTCTACAGAACACATCAAGCTGAAACCCTCTTACACAGTAGACCTTCAGTTATTCAAAGACTGCTCTTATTGTTTCACTAAAATATTGTCAGTCATTCTCAGGATAAACATCGCTAGTGCCTTTAACCAGTCCTCACTTATTGTGGTTTTCAGTTCCTTCATAATCCCACATTCATGGAAGGAAATGGGAGAAGGTGGGAGAGGGATTTGCAGTCACTGAATGGAAGTTGGGCTTCCAGTACCAAGGACTTTGGGAAGCAGCCCATACCGTTTCAAGGAGTGCACTGTAAATGCAGTAAATCACACAAGTGTTTGACATTGCAAAGTATACGAACTGTGAGTTTTTGTGGCTAGAGGATTCACTGGTATATTTATGAGGAAGTGAATGCTTTTGTGAGTCTTTTATCCTGCAGAGATACTTTGGGACCACATCAGGATGCATCACACTTACTGCTTCATCTTATTTCTCAAAATGGTTGTAGATTTTATGTGGTTACGTCACCCATTTTAAAAACAAAGCTAAATGTATTTCCTTTGACCATATTTGACCATATGGTCATATTTTCTATGATCAATATGTTATTTCCATATTTTCTCTGACCATAGGAAAATCTCAGGGCATCACCAGTCAAGTAAATTGTAGTTTTGACAAGCATCCACTGATACAGAATCATTGAATGCTAGAACTGGTCAGGGCTTTTTAAAGTCATCTATTCCAATGCTGATAATTTACAAAGAAAGGGCTGAGAATCATAGTTATTACATAACCTGCCCAAAGTCACAACGGTAGTTAAGTAGCCACATTGGGACTCATAACTCCATATCTTGAATTCTAGACCAGAACTCTCCATCCTAAAGCAGTTCCAGAGTTACTCTTTTTTATTATAATAATAAAAAATAATTTTTTATGCAGACTGGGTCTCACTGTGTTAGCCTGGACTCAAACTCCTGGCCTTAAGTGATCCATCTGCTTTGGCCTTCCAAATTGCTGAGATTATAGGCAAGAACCACCACACATCTGGTCTTTGGAGGGACTCTTGCTTTGTGTGTTTGGGCTGATCTTCCTTTGTAGTCAGTAAGATGTTCCTGCAGTGTAGCTTGGAATCTTTCTGCACAAATTCAGTGGATCCTGTGATTTTATTTTACATGTAATAAGATACATTACAAATAAATTTGCAATTAATAAGCTAGACAATTCACAGTTAGTAACCTACGGCCTAGAGGTTTTATTCCTTTATCCACACATGTTTATAAGGAAATGCTTGAAGAGTCGTCTAAATATGCAGATTCCTAACCATCCCCAAGAAAAAGGGAACCACTGGAAGGCAACTTGGGAGGGTGTGTGGGATTGTTCTGAGGTTGTGAAAGCCACTGAAATTCACACATAAGGGGGTAGAAAGAGGGAATCCTTTTGAGTACCTACAAGTGCAGGGTATAACTTGGTCTTCATTATGATGCACCACCTTTGGGGTCAGATAGAACTGGATTGAATCCTAGTTACATCTCTCATTACTACATGCTGGTGAATTTGTTTTCAAGTCCTCTGAGTCTCCGTTTTCTCATCTATAAAACATGGAGTTGTTATGAGGCTTACATAAGGTACATGTGTAAAAATGTAGACACAATGCCTGTAATTTTGTAAGTGTTCAATATATGGAGAGAGAAGTATTATTTTCCTTCATTTAATTTTTAGAGCAAATTTATAAAATTTGAGTTATTATTCATATTTCTTAGATGAACCAAACATGAGAAAGATTCCATAAATCCCCATAGTCACAAAGCAGTTTCCAGTACATTTACTTGGTAATTGCTAGTTAAAAGTAGCAATGGCCGGGACCAGTGGCTCACACCTGTAACCCCAGCACTTTGGGAGGCCGAGGTGGTGGACCACTTGAGGTCAGGAGTTAGAGACCAGCCTGACCAACATGGAGAAACCCAGCTCTCCTAAAAATACAAAATTAGCCAGGTGTGGTGGTGCATCCCTGTAATCCCAGCTGCTCAGGAGGCTGAGGCAAGAGAATGACTTGAACCCAGGAGGCTGAGGTTGTGGTGAGCCGAGATCATGCCATTGCACTCTAGCATGGGCAATAAGAGTGAGACTCCATCAACAAAGCAAAACAAAACAAGACAAAATGTACCAATGATTTTCACATTTAAAATCTTGTATTATGTGGTGGTTTTCTTTTTTCTTTTTTGAGATGGAATCTGTCTCTGTCACCCATGCTGAAGTACAGTGGTGTGATCTCGGCTCACTGCGACCTCTGCTTCCCAGTTTCAAGCAAGTCTCTTGCCTCAGCCTTCCTGAGTAGCTGGGACAGCAGGCGTGTGCCACATGCCCTGTGAATTTTTTGTATTTTTAGTAGAGACAGAGTTTTATCGTGTAAGCCAGGATGATCTTGATCTTCTGACCTCATCATCCACTCACCTCAGCCTCCCAAAGTGCTGAGTTACAGGATTGAGCCACCCTGGCCGGCCCAGTTTTCTTTTACATAAGCCTTTTCATTCGTTGAAACCATAGATTCTAAGTTGCTCTATCCAAGTGATAATTAGAAAAATGTGATGTACTTAGCCTATACATTTTAGGAAATTTCCCTTACTACTCTTGTTAGTTTGATTAAATATGTGTGTAATTAAAAAAAATGTAAACTGAATAATTATGTATTGAATCTATATATGTATTGAAAATGTAATTTGACATCACAGAGTATACTTAGTTCATGGCAATGCTTTCTCTGAAAGCAACTGCAGAAATTTACTCTCTCTTCTTTCTAGTTTGTAAGAACTCAGAGGCCACAGGGGAAAGGGAGTCCTTTGGATACCAGATAAGGCCTGAAGCAGATGTGGTTACAGTAATTTTAGTATAATTGATTGTAAGGTGCTGATCTCTAGGAACGTCATCACAGTGGAGATACCTGAAAGCTCCCAGCAGCCAGCAAGGAATGAAAGGTGGGGGCGGGGCTGCCAACAGGGTGGGGGTTAGTGAGCCAGGATCCTGGGCTCCCACATCACAATGGGGGTGGGGGCGCCTCGTGGAGGAGACTCTGTGCCTGATTGGTTCCTGGGCACCAGGTTGGAACTCTGGTGGTTGGTAGGGCAACCTCCTTCAGTTGGTAGAAAACACTGGAAGGAGGAACTCCCTCTGTGCTGTCTTCTCCGCAATCTCCGCTCTCAGGCTTGTTGTATCTAGACCCATTTTAAATCAAGCAGGTTCCCTTCAGACCAGTCATCTCAGGGGAGCAGCTGAGGCAGGGAGTGAGCTGTTAGTGGGGTGCAGCCCCCTAGTCAGGGGCTGGCCCTGCCAGCGTGCCTGTGTTTGAAAGAGGCGAAGTGCTGAACTGCAGACTGGGAGGCAAGGGAAGGTCCAAGTTGCTGGAGAGGAGCCAAGGTGCCCCATGGGGAACACGCTGAGCTGTTGTTTGCGCCCCAAAGTCAGCCGCAGGCGAGGTCTGCGTAGGTGGCCTGAGGATCTATCCTTCAGCTCTGACATCAATGAGGCGGTGGAAAGCAAAGGTGCAGGCCAAGACAGAAGGAACATGTCCAACACCAGTGCCAGACCCATTTGGGGCCCGAGCTGGCTGTGTGGGGTGGTGTCTGACAGCTGTGACATCTATGAGGCAGTGTCAAGCATAAGTGCAGAGCAAGGCAGAGAGGAGCAGAGGCCGGGCAGAGGGATCATGGTCCTCCCCAATGCCAGACCCAAGCAGAGCCAGCACAGAGTGCACTGGGCAGAACCGATCTGCAACTATGACATCAATGAGGGGGAGATGGTGGCGCCAGACCCTACTGCTGTGGCGCCTGCCCTGTGGGATTTGGGAGCCGGTGACGGCCATGACCTGCAGCACATCAGTGACCAAGAGATGCTCAAAGGTAAGGCAATGAATGATACTGTTTGCCCTCAGGCACACCTCTGGCTGACACTGATACCAGTTCTCACCCCTCGCCCCACCCCAGAGGCATCCACAGCCTGGGGCTCCTCCCTCCTGCCCCTAGCCAGCTTTCCCAGGCCCATGCACCAGGCAGGAGGACTGGCCCTGCCCCGTGCCTGCCCCCATCCTTCATTCTTTATCCCTGCTGCATCTGGTGGTTTCTTTCCTCCTCCCTACCCCAATGCCCAGTTCTGGCCCCTTTCTCAACCCCAGGCTGGCCAAAAGCTACGTTTTCCAAATAGAAAATGTATGCTACAGATTTCTTTGCTGTAGAGGAAGTGTCTCACAGCTCTTCTGTTTGGCTGGCCTCTTAATTTATTTAAACTTTAGAATAGTTAAGCTTCATGATGAATGTGACTTTATAGCTGCAAGGTATTATTCTCTCTGAATGTTCAAAACTGGTGAAAGAATGACCAAAGATAGTATGTGAATGAATTGTGCCTTTATACACAAAGCATGCAAGTACTTGTGAAAGCTTTTCCTTGTTTGGTGGTGTAAGGTAAGCCTCTGAGTGCTTTCACACACCAGGTAGCAGGTGGGTAGTGTAGGATGATGGCCCAGAATAGACTCTTCATATCATTTTTGGGGATTTATAACACATTTACAGGTATGTCTCATTTGACCCTGTCTCTACAAAAAATGGTTAAAAATTAGCCAGGTATGGTGGTTTGTACCCACAGTCCCGGCTGTAAGAGAATCTCTTGAGCCCAGGAGTTTGAGCCTTCAGTGAGTTAAGCTGGCTCCATCTCACCATTGCACCACTCCAGCCTGGGCAGCAGAGCGTGACTTTGTCTGCTTAAAAAATTGTTTTTGCCCAAAACAGCTCTTTGTTTTAAGACATTTGAAATATTGAGCCGGTGTCTGACCGCAGTAATTGACCACAGCATCTCTTACTGCTTGAGACTTTCCCTGAAATGTGCTGGTAATAGCAGCCTAGAGGAAGGTGGTTATATTTGATAAGTAGAGGGAGGAGGGCATATATGTGATTCATCTAAAAGTTGCATCTGTTTATTTAGGTGCAAGTTTGAGAAAGAAGTCCCAGCCCCAGCCTAGATTTATTCCACATGCATGGAGAGATTCTGTGATTTTTGCATTCTCCAGTAGAATTGGGACATTGGTGCCTTTATTTTCTTGACATTTATTACTGAAAGCTTTTCTCAAGACTGTTAAAAGTGATTAAAATGGTTATGTAGCTTTAAAAAGAATCTTTTTTACTCACCTCACTTATGACATTGCTTCCTCTTCTTCCTCTACAGGTATTGCTTCTGACCATCCGAGGGCAAGCACACTCTTCCTGAGAAAGTATCAAATGAGTGGTAAGACAATATTGTTTCTGCCTTCAGGGAAAGCCTAAAAATTTTCTGTCTTTTGTATTACAGAAAGTATTTAGAGAAACTCAGATATTAGTTAAAAATGTTCAACTTTTCATAGATTTACTTGTCTTATTTTCATATGTGATATAATTTCCTTTAGTTGTCACTGTTTAAGGAAACATACAGACTCTGTGTTTACCTATTTGGTGACATTTTTGCCAACACAATTAATCGGCCACATGAGTTAGTGTAGTAGTCACGGATTTATGCCTTTTTCTTCATACGTCTTTGCCATTTTTCCCTTGCTCTAAAGAGTACATTTTAATAATGAGTGTCAGGATTTAGGCCACAGCTTGGATTTAACTTGAGCAAATCAAAAGAATCCATTGTTCTAGATTGGATCTGTGATTTTGGCCTCCTTTTTCACAGTGCTCTAACCACTGTCACATCCAAGTCGATGCTACAACTTTTTTATCGGAATGTAATAGAAACGTAACATGCCCTGTGCTGTTTTCCGTATTGGCCTTAGTGTGTGAAGCTAGTGTAAAGTTTCCATATCCTGCCTGTTTTAGGATGAGAATTAGAACTGTAGGATTTTTCTGTACTGTTGCTTATGTTTCATAATGTTCTGTTTTCTTACTTTATTTTCAAAAAAGCCATACACCATGTTTTTCAGTTAATTTTAACAACAACAATAGAAGAACTGGGGGTTTTTAATTGTTTAAATTAAAAAAAATTTTAATTGATTTTTTTATATAGTGATAATCAGATTTATCTTGTTTTATGTAGTGATGATCAGATGATTAGCAACTACTTTTATTCTATGGTATTTTACTCTATCAGAATTGATTAGTTATATTTTTATTTTTAGTGCAAGGAAAGAGGAGAAGCTTTTGCCTGTATTCTGTAAGTAAGCTTTTGAAAAGTTAAGAAATTAATTGTTTAAATTAAAAGTCTATCTGCCATGATTCCTTAGAAATGTAACAGGGACCCAGTGCTGTTAGCATGATCCTTTTTTGGTGAATTTTCTAAATCTTTTCTGTTTTCCTAAGTGTCAGATTTATGCAGGAAAGTCTTTAACTTACTGTGCCCATTTTTAAGGCTGTCTGACATTTAAGTTAAATTTAAATAATTTGGTTGTGATATAAAGACCTGCCTTAAATATTTAATCTTTTAAAATCAAATAAAATTGAAAATAGCTAAGTCCATTTTCTTCAACACTTTCTGCTGACTCCATTTCAAAGCAGCTGAAAGCGTAGCACCCTCACTCCACTGCGACCTTGTTTCCCTCCCGTTTCTTCCACCTGTAACACATTTTTAATTAAATCACGAATTGATATTTACATGATTATGACTCTGCACATATTATTCACTGCTGAGTCATATAATGTTCTGAGTGTGCCTCCTCCTTGTACATCATTCTTTCTCTTAAATATTTCTGAAAGCTGAACACTTCTGCATTTCTCCCAGGTAACCTCCCTTTTCCTAGCCCATGATTGCTCATAAAGCCAAATGTGACCACTAGCCTCCCGCTGGTCTCTTTGTTTTCACATCCTTCATTTTTGTGTGTGTGGAAGTGATTTTCTGACTATGTTCCTTTGGCTCTCTAACAACTATTCTTCCCCAAGAGTTGTAACATTTGTCACATGTCTATCAAAAATATGTTTTATCTACTAAAAAAATACATTCCATGTTTTTTTCTTGAAGCAAGTTTCCTTGGCCTTTTGTTATCCTCCTCAGGATAGACTGTGTTTTCCTAGGCTGCCCTGCACCTGTTGGCCTGGGAGCTCTCTCTGACATCTTCTGGGACCACTAATGTTGGGTCCCTGAGTCCTAGACTGTGCATTGCCCTCTGCCTTGCGTGACTCCCCAGTGGTGCTGGAGCGCAGTTTCTGAGGAAAGGCTCAGGTACACACATGTTTAGAGATCTGGGCTTTCTTAAAACCCCTCCTTTGACATAGAGTATAGAATTCTAGAGTGAAAACTGTCATGGCTTGAAGACATTTTTCTATTGCATTTTTATTATACTGTTTTTGAAAGTATTGCCATTGTGTGATACGTCATATGTAATCAATGTTTCCATCTGTCAAGTTTTTAAGAGCTTCTCTATCCCTGAGATTCTGAAATTGTATCACAGGGCTTGGTAGGGACCTTTTATTTTATTGTGGCCATTAAGTCTACAATAAAATTTAGAGAATTTTTCTGTGTGCTCTATTTTATTATTATTATTTTAGTCTAATGATTCAGATGTTGGACCTCTTAGACCAGTATTTCTGCATTGGTCTGTAATTTCTTCACCTCTGATTTTCCAGTTTGTCTTTTGTTCTGTTTCTTAGAGATTCTTTGGCTGTCCATGCTAACTGTTCTATTGAATTTAAAAAAATCTCCTTAAGGGTGTTTTAAGATTTTCAGAAAAGTTTTGCTCCTGAATTTTTACTGGTCCCAGGAACTCCTCATTCCTGTTGTTTTGATCCTGCATTGGAGGCTTTGCTCAATGTGTGGTGGTCTTTGGCTTTCTCTCATTGAAAGCAGGACCTTTATTTCACTGAGGGGTCTCACTGTAGGGATTTGGATGTCAAGGCAGCTTTTCCTTTGAGGGACATCAGTGTATTATATGAGGGAATGAGGGTATTTTCTTTGCCATAGTTCAGTTTTCTTCCAAGAAGGGCCTCCCAATTTTCTGCCTGGGCAGTGCAAGCATGGCTGCTGGCTTTCCAGAAGCAGGGCTGGGAAGCAAGGTGGAGTTTCACTTTGTGTGTGCCATTTACTCCCATTTCCCAGGTTTCAGCCCTGGTAGGTCTGAGCTCAGAAACCTTCAGGTATAATATATCCAGAGAATCTACATCCACTTTCCTTATAAGATGGGAGGACAGGTGGACCTGGGTTCTAACCACAGATTTACTATTGACCTTGCCGGCTCTGTTGTATGTTTCACCCTACCTTCCCGGGTACCATGTGCTCTGATTTTGGAGACTGTGTTGGGTTCTTCAAAATACATAGGATTGCTTGTTTCTGTTCAGGTCACTTCTTGTGGGCACCAGGGTTGTGCTTTCATGTCAGTTACCACTCCTCTATCTGCTTGTCACCTTGCGACATTGACTCAGAATCATCTGCTGTCAATCCTGTCTCCTGGTCCTGTGTATAATGTTTATTTTATGACTAATTCTCTTGAGATTTCAGAAGGAAGAGAAAATAAATTTGTGGTCAATCCATCATATTTAACTCAAATTTAGAACCTATATGTAAGTGTAAATCTAAGTTTAAATTGAACATAATTATGACATTAATTCAGACAATTTTCTAGTTATACCTATAATAAGCATATTATACTTTTCCACTCAGGCCTTGTGTAATAATTCTATTCAAACTCCATACCTGCCATGTGGTCCCATTGCTGTGCAACATAGATGGGGCTGATTTTGTTAGCACGCAAAGTATTGGAAATTTTCAAGTTAGCTAAAAGTCATTAATTATTTTAAAAACATCTAAAACATGTCTTATAAAAAAGTGGGGAGAAAAAAGTGATCTTGAGGGCCGGGTGTGGTGGCTCATGCCTGTAATCCCAGCACTTTGGGAGGCTGAGGCAGGGGGATCTCTTGAGGCCAGGAGTTTGAGACCAGCCTGGCCAACATGGTGAAACCTCGTCTCTACTAAAAATACAAAAACTAGCCAGGCATGGTGGCACACACCTGTAATCCCAGCTACACGGGAGGCTGAGCCAGGAGAATTGCTTGAACTTGGAGGTGGAGGCCACAGTGAGTGATAGGAAATTTTAAATTAAAAAAATGGGGACAGATATCACCTAAAGCTGTACCAACTAGTCTGTATTTTGGTGCATTTTTCCTGTTATTTTTATTCTCATATATGGAATTTTCCTCAGAATTGACTTTTGTTATGTTAAAGTATTATGCTGCATTACCCCTAATAGTAGTGACCTTAAGGGATACCTTCTTTCCCTTTGAATGAAAGTACCTGAATGAGTCCATTTTTATTTTTTATGCCATATTTTTTTTAGACAATAAAAGTGTATACATTGACACACATACACTGTTAATGTAAACTATAACATAATGGCTTAAGAAACATAAGAGTTTAGCTAGAGTTAAAACATTTCTATCTTAAAGGGTAATTTGGTCCTTCAAATAGTAATATTGTTCAAAAACGTCTTGGATGTTCTTAAGAAAGAAGTGAATTTGCATTAAAAGCATCTGAAGCAGCAAAATGCTGTTGGACTCTATGGATATTTCCGATTATTGGCTACTGGCAGTGTTCACATGCAGTGTAGTTTTATAAACAACCACTAGATCTTCTCACTACTCTGCCTTTTTTTTTCATACTAGCTCATTAGTAGATCCAAACCTGTTCTGTCTTTAATGCGTTTGTGAGAGACCCTGATGGAAGAGTGTGAAAACATGATGCAAACAGGCTTATTAAGAGGAGGAAGGAAGGCCCATCTGAGTTAGTTTTTTTTCCAGTTAAAATAATGGGTATTTTGTGGTTTTAAATAATGCTGTTGATCTTTTCAACTATTTGGTGACTGGCATTTGGCTACTGGGATTATTTTTAAGGAAGAGCACTTTCTCTCTCTCTCTCTCTTTCTCTTTCTTTTTTTTTAAATTTGAGATGGAGTCCTGCTCTGTCACCCAGGCTGGAGTGCAGTGGCACAGTCTCAGCTCACTGCAACCTCCACCTCCAGGATTCAAGCAATTCTCTGCCTTAGCCTCGTGAATAGCTGGGATTACAGCCACCCAACACCATGCCTGGCTAATTTTTGTATTTTTAGTAGAGATGGGGTTTCACCATCTTGTCCAGGCTGGTCTCAAACTCCTGACCGTGTGATCCACTCACCTCAGCCTCCCAAAGTGCTGGGATTACAGGAGTAAACCACCTCACCTGGCCAGGAGGAACATTTACTTAACATAGTTGAGGCAGTTTCCGTATTGACTATTGCACTCTCAACAAATGAATAGACACTTTGAAAGTGTTTTAGAGATAGTTTATTATCTACAGGACTCAAAAGGTTCATTGTCATATCTCTGATAGCACTGTGGATGAATTTTCATGGATTTGTATCTGTAGGAAGATTTACTTTCCAAATTGTAACTGATTTAGTATTTGTCAAGCTCTTATTGAACTCCTTAATTTCTGCCACATTCTGTGCTCAGCAGCTGCAGGTAGGAGAGAAGGGGCCCTCCTTCCCCTGGAGAGGCTCACTTTCTCATGAGGGGGATGCTCTGCAGGCAATTGTATCATGTAACACACGGTGAATTACACTGATGAATACACAAAACCAGAAACGTTTTGTGGTGTGGCTGCCGGCAAAGGGATCCCAGAAGGTGGATGAGGTCAAGCTTGCTGGGACAACGGGAAAAGGAATAAATATTCCAGACAGAGAGCAGCACGAGTGAGGCAGGAATGTGCCATAATGTGCATCAAATAACTTAAAGAATCAAATCAATTAACTTTTGAAATGAATGCAGAGTATTCTCAGAAGTTCTCATTTGAGTAGTGTAATAGCAGTCTTATATAAACATGAAGTGAAAGTTGTTTTCATCATTTGGTTTTTGGATGTGAGAGTCTTAAAGCAGTGCTTTTTCCATCCTCCCACAAGGAAACATGCCCAGGGAGACCTATGGCCCTCACTTGTTTGGTGACTGAGCAGCTCTGGCACACACAGTCTCTGACTCTGACACACTGGTTCCATCACACTCTCTCTTGAATGCACACACTTAGGATTAGTAACTTAGGAAATGTACTATTAGATCTTCATTTACCGCAATCAAATGCTCTTGTGTCAATATTATTTAATGTATGACATTTTGTTGTAGTTAATGAAACAGAAAATCTCAGTGCTTTTTACTGCATAAGAAAAAAACATGAAATCCCATTTTAAATGTTTCCCATTATTTATAAAGGGAATTTATAATAGAGGCTTGCCAGGTTTGATGATCCGTGTCATATCAGCATTTTATAACCCATTTCTCAAACATCATCTGTGAAAGTTAAGAGCCTTCAATGAGTTTCGCATAGAGCTGCACATGATACCACACTCAGGCAGGTCACGGGGTATAAAAAATACCTTAACGCTTTTGACATTTTGACAAAGGGAAAAAACGCACACTTTTGTAAGTCCAGCCTACTGTGATATTTTTCTCTATCTTCCTTCTTCCTCAGATACCTCCTTGGCATCTTGATAGAAAATACAGCTCGTGTTCCACCATATTGCTAGATAACAGCACAGTCAGCGAGCCTGATCTCAGGCACACATTAGAAAGGTGAGTACAACGAGGCTGCCAAGGGCTGAGTGACAGACCCCCTATGCTAAAAGCATCCTGGCCATCCGCTGTTATTTCAGCCATTTGGTTGCCCTTTTCAGCAAGCAGTTGAAGAAGCTGATGTCAATGATATATGGATTTTTCAGGACCTAAGTATGAATTTTCTGTTTCTCTTCTAATCTTAGACACTGCGTGGTAAAAGGGAAAGCCAGTTAGCAAATAAGCAATCCCAGAAAAAGCATGGCTATTTATTTGATGCATTTATGTTATGACAGTATTGAACCTAATGGACAGGAGAGGTGCTTTTTATTGGATGTTTCTAGGAAAAATTATTAGTTCTTTATGGGCCATAGGCCTAAGACGATGGGCACTACTTTGGAAACTACTCTTGGAAGAAGGAACAGCTTGTCCTCCACTGGCACCATGGTGTATCTACATTTAAATTTTCCCGTAATGCACCAGCACTTCATAGGCCACAATCAGAGATGCCCTTTCAAAACACCCTTGAAAGATGGGTTCAAGTTGGTTTAAAAAGCCAGCTCCAATGGAGATGTCCAGGAAACATTATTAACATTTCCTTCGATTATGAGTGTTGATTTTCAGAAAACAGTTTGACAAGTGGTACCACAGAATGTTAATCTCCTTATCCCTAACTTGACTTTCCAGTCTATACATATGACTAAGTTACAAGCTTAATTTTGTCTTAATGTACTAGTTTTTAAGCTAATTTGTCAGTAACTTCTACTTTAATCAAAAATGGCAGTTTATACTCATAATAATGTGACTTTCCTCTCTCATGTATAACAATAATTGAGATCCAATTGTGTTTCAGCAAGAACTGGACTCCACTTGTGTCTAAAGCCCTGAGCTTTGACCTCTATGGTGTCATCACTTAATGTTTGTATTCAGTCCTACGTAAAAAGCCACCCTTTTTTGGATAGAGTCCCTGGCTTCTGATTTCAAAAGATTCTAATATTTCAGTATACACTTCAAAAGTAGTTTTAAAGCTGACCCTTGTTCAAACAAGTAAAAGTCCTGCTTTTTCTTCCAGCGTAGTCTAAATTTTACAAGTTTTTTAAAAAATTGAAATAGATATATTTTCTTTTTTGGAGAGGGGTTTTGCTGCGTTGGCCAGGCTGGATTCAAACTCCTGGGCTTAAGCAATACACTCAAGTCAGCTCCCAAAATGCTGTGATTACAGGCATAAGCTACCATGCCTGGACTAGAAGTCTATTTTTGAAGCACAGTAAGTTTTAATTTACTCTCCAGTTTTATAGGGCATTATTTGGTATATTTGCTTTTAATGAAATAAAGGTTCACTGAGCAAGTTAATATAGCAAATTGGCTTTTAGGAAAGATTTTGAAAAATGTATTTCATGGTTAGTAGAGCGTTGTTCTCAATGGAAGAAGTGAGCCGTATTAGAATCACTTACACTGTTTGTTCAAAATCTATGTCTGCAAACACATGCATCTTCCCAGCTCCACCTTCCCTCCATCTCTGGGCACTCACAAGCCTTTTAGGAAAATGGGGAAGTATGTGAGACATCATTACAGGGATAAAAGCATCCCAGATGATTCTGATCTTAACCCTAATTCAGTCATTCCCAAACTTTGCTATACACATTGGAATCACCTGGGGAACTTTACCAACAACTCTGATGCCCAAAGCATATCCAACGCCAATTAAATCAGAATGTCTCCAGCTGACATTGAGGCCCTGTGTAAAGCTCCCCGGGTGATCCAGTGTGCAGCAAATGTGAAGCAGTGGAGGCCACTGCTTCCTTTGTGTGAAAAAGTGATGGTTCTAATATAAAAATTACATGTTTACCCTGTTATTTGCTCGTCTTTCCACCCATAAAGCCTTTCATCTGTGCGAGTCATTTCTATCAATGTGTGCATATGCTTCAATTTATACCATGCCATAGTGTTTTGTGAACACCTGCAGTTCACAGGAACACTGTCCGGGGACCTTGGGCAAATCAGTTTTAAGCCTTGGTTCTCTTAATTGTAAAATGGGTGGTGCATGGAGTGTCATGTGAGGTTCGGTGGTCCTTGTCAGCATGTAACTTCAAATTTTGTGATCTTAAAATTTGGAGATGAAACTGTTGGAAGCACTATAGAAATATCTATCTTAGATGCTAATAACGTTGTAAGGCCTACCTTTTACAACTCCAATTTGCCTTCTCAAATTATTCTGAGCCTCATTTTAAATGTTGAGGGTGAATGGAAGGACAGAACTTATCAAAGAGAAACCCGTTTCCTGACACACAACATCTGTGGATGACTTTGGAACACAGTAACATACATCCGAAGAGTTGTATTTGTTCATTCACATTTTGTTTAAACTAATGTGGAAGTACCTGTCATTAATATTATATGATGTGGTGTTACACTGTGTGTTTAGTACTGCTTATTTTAGGAGAGTTAGAAGTGTTATCGATTTTTGGATGCATTATAATGTTTACTAATAAATTTTCTGCTAATCATGCATAGGTGATTTTAAATTACTTTATTTGGTATAAAGCACATTCATTCTGTGCTTTTAGGGAAATAATGACAAATGGGTGAGTAGTTGATGGTGAACTAAATCAGCTGCAATGCAGGGCCTAGCCACTTAAAAAGCAAAACACTACTGTCTGGCCTAAATGTAAGCATATGTACACATAGATATAAGTAACTTGCACAGAATGAAAGGTTCTATGGGCAGAAGAGCAAATGTCAGGGAAAGTATGTCATTATTTATACATAATAACCATCTGCAGACACAAGTCTTCTAACAGCATATTGCCTAGCATTTTTGTTCTCCCATTTTTGCTGTAAAGCCAGAGGACTAAAACAAAAGTGCTCACATGGTACTGTTTTGAATAGAGGATTTCAGGGCCCCTGAGAGGGTTCCATCCCTCCCCGCTTTAGAAATATATCTTCAGGCCTAACAAATGATAAAATCAGTTCTTACAATTTTTTTTTTCCCTCCACAGTGTGACTTTGGCAATATATTACAACATAAAGCACAGGTGAGCTCTTTGAAACCTGTCTTGTTATGTCAGCTCATCACTTTGTGTCATATGAAACATGCTGTCAGGTCACAACTCTAGACATTATAAGCTGTAGAGTGCTTATTTTACAGTGTTACAGTGAATCATTTGTGGGTTTTCTGGTCCATAAGACTCTTTTAAATTATTAAGTGTTCCAAAGTGTATTTGTTTATGTCTTTGTTTGCAATTTATTTGTAAAGAAGCAGTGAAAAGATGCCCTAGCCTCACGCAAATATATAGTAGGAAAAAGATGTATTTTTAAAGCTTTCAGGTAACTGTGGGTATTCTTTAACCCCACCAAAACTCCAGAAGTGCTAACTGATTAAAATAGCTGTAGTGGGATTGTACATATCAATGAATTCATTCACTAATACTCACTGATCTTCCTTGTACAATAAATGGATCTTTCCCCTTACTGGCCTTTACAATATTATGCATTGGCTACTTGGTTTATTTATAGTGTCAAAAACTCACTTTTGTTAGTATCATCACCATTATAAAACTGTTTTCAAATATGGAGATGCTGTTCAAGCTCACAGTAGTAGGTATGAGTTTTCAAAGTCCTGATTTTTAGCTTGAAAGTTTTAGCTTTACTATAGACAAATACTTGTTATTTTCCTTGAAATGACAGACTCACTTGACTTAATTTTATGGCTAATAGTCAGTTATACTTTCAGCTAAAAATGGCGTTCTGTGAAAAATTGGCTTGTTCAGCTCACAATTTAATCACAAGTGCTTTTCTTTAACATGACCATACTTCAGTATGCAGAAGTGCTTTATGTGAACTTTCTACTTAGAATACTAAAAAGAGAGGTCAAGATTTAATAACACCATTAATTTTTACTCTTTCATCAAGGACATTCTTCAGGGAAACATGCTACCTTAATAAAAACTGCAAGGGGCAGTGAAGAGTGGAATGAATACTGGTATAATTGGTACCACTGCCCTTATTCATACTGAGAAACCACCAGTTTTACCCACTTTTGCTTTTAA
This sequence comes from Cebus imitator, assembly GCF_001604975.1. NCBI lineage: Eukaryota > Metazoa > Chordata > Mammalia > Primates > Cebidae > Cebus > Cebus imitator. Next base: position 4,961,069 of record NW_016107378.1, on the reverse strand, counting down.
ACAGTCATGACAAGTGTTGAACAGGGAGAAAGCAATCAATGTCTTAATACTTTTAAAAAGTAATAAATTATTTGTGTGTTTTATTTTCAATCAGCTTCTCAGGTTGAATTAGGATTCTTGTAAGAACAGTTTGGGCCATACATGGTGGTTGACACCTGTAATCCCAGCACTTTGGGAGGCCAAGGTGGGAGAATTACTTTGAATCAGGTGTTTGAGATCAGCCTGGGCAATGTGGTAAGACCCCATCTATCAAAAAAATATATATATATCAGCTGGGAATGTTGGTGTAGACATTTTTTCCCAGCTACTTGGGAGGCTGAGGCAGGAGGATTGCTTGAGCCCACGAAGTCAAGCCTGCAGTGAGTCAGGTTTGTACCACTGTGCTCCATCCTGGGTGAAAGAGCAAAACCCTGTAACAACAACAACAACAACAACGACAACAACCAGTTTCGACATCCTGGGTCTCCGAGGGAATCTCAGGGGTCCACAAACCACATTGGGAGAACCACTGGTTTCCTAAATGATCACACAATGTGTTAGTTTTTAAAGTCATTAAAGACTGGCCTCTTTTAAAATAAAAAGGCAATTAAGTCTGTAACTCAAACGACTTCAGCAAACATAAAGTATAATAAAGAAAGATTTGGGAAATCTTAATTGATTCTAAAAAGTTCTAAAATCTTTATTGCCAACAGCTACTGCTTTCTAAAATGTTCTTGTGTTCCACCATGAGGTTAGAGGAGTAAAAATAGATATAGCTTATTACCATTCCCTGTTAGCCGGAGTCAGTATTTAAAGGCAAGTCTGGCTCATCAATGTAGAAAAGACTTCCCAGTTCAGAACGTGATGTGCTGACGAAAAAGAGGTCAAGAAACCCTCTGAAGGCCAGGATCCAGGAGAAAAATTGGCAACAACTGTTTTGGTGAACAAATTTTACCAAAGCAAACAAGAAGTATCTCCCTCCACCCTCCATGCCCTGCTCCCAGTAGATACTTTACTAAGATATTAACAATTCCTGAATTAATTTCTTAAATGCACATTCTTCTTTTATAGATATGGAAATAGATCTCTGGCTATTTTTGATAAGCCAATACATCCACTTTCAGTAAGTGTCACTTTCTCTGAGGTTCTGTTTATGTCTTATAGAGTTGTGTTTATTTCATGATGAAGTCAAAATCATCCACCATTAAGTCTTCACTAAGTTGTGTCTAATCATCTTACGTAAGGAGTGTTGTAAATTGGACACACTGGAGTAAGAACTGACTTACAGCTTTGTTTAATTTGTGCCCTAAAGGGAATAAATATACCATCCAAGTAACAAAATGTGTCATTTTAAAAGATAATTTTTTATAGCAGCAAACAATATAAATATTTGTAAGTAGTCCTAACAAATATGCACAAACTCTGTGAATAGAATTAGAAAACAATTTAAAGTTAAATTTGTTTAAATGCTATAAAAACTTCCTTCTTCAGGCATATGAGAGCCACAGGGCCACCTTAGCACCTATGTTCACAGAAAACCAAAAATATTTTAAGATCCTACTGTTTATATTTTTAGAACTAAAAGACATTTTATCCCAGCAAAATTATTGTAAGGGACACGTGGGCACAAATTTGAACATTCCCATCTTAAGAGTACTTAAGAAGTTTTCTTGAATGAATATTTATATTGCCTTTTTTCTTCTTTCAGCAAGAAAAGATTCCAGGGAAATCCTTTGAGGATGATCCCAAACGCAACTGCATTTTCAGATATTTCTGTACTCTTTTTAAAGTCACAAAACTAACAGCTCCAGGTGCAATCGTAGCATTGGTAAGCTATTTCTTATCTATAAAGCATCTTTAATAACTGGTCTCCTACACAGCATATGGCCATGTTTCTAAATAAGTCAGTTCCTAAAGTTATCATCAGATCTTTTAAGAGAAACCTATGCAAGCAAAGTAAATACACATATTAGAGTTTAATCATCATCATGTTTTCAAATGATGCCATTGCTTTTCTTATCACAGAATAATTGCTACTAAAAGCAGCAGGAGAGACTTCTGGTTTCTCCCTCAACAGATTCCAATGTAGGTCTAAGCTGAGTTCCGGGCTGTGTTTCCCCACAGTTCTGACCTGGAGCTGCTGCTCCGAATGCTTTGTTGTTCCTGGTGACCTCTTGTGCCTGCTCCGGAAATTGCCCAGGCATGTGGAACCAGTAAGACTTGGACATGGGCTTTGCTAGTTAGCCTGCCAAGCCATGGCTGTGTCCTTACCTCTACATGGTTCTCACAGAATTCCTGTGGTGAGACTCATTCTGAATATAAAGTCCTGTTCAGATGGCTGGGATTGTTTGACCCCTCCCCACACTAACCTGTAGAGGAGTGTCAACCACACGGCCTGGAGAGAAAGGACACTTAGAGCAGTACCCTCTCCTTTAGCATCCGGCTAGAGCTCAGGGTCGAAGGCTTCTGCTGGGCACCTGCATAGAAACCTCTCCGTGAGCACTGGATCAGATGCAGGCCATTTCATGGAGCTGCAGCCATTGGGAATGCTCAGCACATGCTGGAGGGAAGCAGGAGTGGTACTTCCAGATGGAGAGAGAGAGAGCTGATGCAGGAGGGAAAGCTGGATTGGAAGAAGGGGGAGTTCACTGTATACAGGCTAAATTTGGTGTGCCTGTGAGATAGCAGAGTGACGTGTGCAGTCATTATGTGAATCTATGGAACTGGAGCATGAATCTGAGCAGTGCAGTCATGATTTGGATCTATGGGACTGGAGCATGAATCTGAGCTGGAGGTAAAGAATGAAGAGTAAGAGTAGCTGCTCAAGGCGAGGCACGAAGGCTCACACCTGTAATCCCAGCTCTTTGGGAGACCAAGTTGGGCAGATCACCTGAGGTCAGGAGTTCGAGGTCAGCCTGGCCAACATGGTGAAACCCTGTCTCTTCTAAAAAATACAAAAAATTACCTCGGCATGGTGGTGGACACCTGTAATCCCAGCTACTTGGGAGGCTGAGGCAGGAGAATCTTTGGAGCATGGGAGGCAGAGGTTGCAGTGAGCCAAGATTGCACCACTGCCCTCCAGCCTGTACAACAACAGCAAAACTCTGGGAAGAAAAAAGAAAAAAAGAGTAGCTGCTCAAATGCAAAGAAAGTGTTTAGAATGAAAGTGGACAAGCCGGGCATGGTGGGAACATGTTTAGTCAAGGAAAAAAGAAAAGATGGACAAAAGTTAGCTCTGTAAAGCCTACCTGCATGTGAGGGACAAGCCCCCAGTAAAGTGCCAGAGTGGGAGGAGGAAGAGCAGGAAAAAATGATAAGAACAAAGCGTTCACGAAAGGAGAGGCTGTGGTCACAGTGCCACATGCTGCCAAGAAGGTGCCCATTCCATAAACACCCCTGAGATGCCAACCCTGTGCCACTCTTCTAAGTGCTGGGGTAGATAAGAGGACAGGCCAACCACAGTCCTTGTCTTTATGAGTCATTTGTTTTAATGAGGAAAGCATTTCTTTTTTTAGGTAATGGCAAATAGCAAAATGATAAAGCAGGATACAGAGAGAGTGATGGGAGGGGCTCGCGCTCTCAGATAGAATGATCAGGAAGAGCCTCTCTAGAGAGGTCACATGTGAACAGTGACCTGACTACAAAGCAAGAATGATAAGGAGCTGACATTACAGGCAGTGGGATGAGTGCCAAGAGAGACAGGAACACATTTCATGTGTGTTCAAGGAACAGACAGCAGGGAGCCCGTGTGGTGAGAGAAATCAAGGAAAGAATGGAAAAGATGAGGCCGCACAGGCGGTGCCATCGCTCACAGGGCCCTTTGGCTTGCAGAGCAGGGGACGAAGTTAAGGTTTTATTCCAGTTTGAAGCGGGTACTAATGGTAGGTCTTGAGCAGGGGAGTGTAGTGTTCTTAATTTAGAGGTTATCCCAACTGCTTTGGGGAGAGTAGACCATAGTTGGGAGGAGGGTTGGGGCAGAGAAGAGGACTAAGAAGCAACTAGGCTGTTACAGGTGAGCCGTGACACATGGCGGCCCAGAATCTGAAGCAGTCAGCCTGCCAGTGAAGGTAGCCATAGAGGGATTGCACATGGATTGGAGGAGGGTAACTCACATGTAAGTATTAGTCCCCAGGAGCTAGGCCAATGGCAATTCCCTGGAGAAGATTAGGGCCAGGTTAGGGAGTGGAGCCTTGGGGTGAAAGGCTCTGGTTTGTGGGTGTGAAGGCTCCGGGGACCTCAGCAAGAGGAGCCTAGGGTGAGTGATGGGGGTGAGGGGTGGTTAAAGAGAGATGGGAGGTGAGCTGGCACCAGGGCATGACACTGTGAGCAAATGAGAAGATGTCCTGGGGGAGCTGGGGGAGCAGGATGGGAACAGGCAACACATTTGTATTGGGGAAAATCTCTGGCAGAGAGGGAGAAAGCCCTCAAGAAGAGGTGATTTGGGGAACAGTGTTCTGCAAAAGTGGGATAGGATCCATCATGCTGATAGAAGAGTCGGTGTTAAAAGAGGAGCTTTCTCACTGACTCAGGAGGGCAAGTGGTATCGATGAGTGTCAGCAGGTTACCAGCTTACCAGGAAAGGTGACAGGAAATTGAGGGCTCACCAGTGCTGTTTCAGTGCTCTCTAATGAGTCCTATGGAGTTGAACCCTGGGAAGGAGGGTTATTCCTTGGATACCAGACAGTGCAGAGTTTTAGAGAAAGGGAGCAGCATCTCTCATAAGAACATGTCAGGTTCAAGGGCCATGTGATTTGGAAAACACAGTTGACTTTGGAGAACATGGCCAGATCTGAGCCGCCAATCTGATAATGTTCAGACAATAAATGAGCTCTCTTAAAATGAACTGTTTTCCTTTCACCTTGATACAAAGACATCAAGTAGCATAGAGTCATACTCTTCTACAGAGCACTGTCTGAGGTAGCAACACCTCACAGCTTATCTCTGTAACCTTCACTCAGCTGGTCCCTCACCCAGTTCTTTAGAGGATAGAGATTGGATAAATAGAGAATACTTTCTGAAATACTTACTGAGATTATCTCACAAACTGCTTGACAGGTTTAGAGGCACCCCAAGGATACAGAGGCTGGCAGCTCTCTCTGCCTTCAAACCCACAGAATTGACTGAATGCAGATACTGTAGGACAAGAAATAAGTTTTTGTGAAGTGATTGTGGAGGCATGGAAAATAGGGGCTGTGAGCAGGACCCTCCATTCATTCACATGCGTTCCTCATCAAGGCACTGAATACAGGGACTGTTTCTCAGCAACAGAGACCTGCCCTTCTCATGGTATCTGCCTGGCAGGCACTGGCAGACACTCTTGACCTGCAGTTCCTAAGCCTGTGTCCCAAGGGCGGGTTAGTTATTGTGAAAAGGAGAAGACAGCAGTGTTCTCAGTATGACTTGGGTGCTACACATTCGAGCATGGCACACCTGTAAAATTCCTATCTGCCTGCCAGCCAGATGTCACGCTGCACACGGATGGCACTGTAGTGTTTCCTGAACAAACTTAATCTGCACGAGGCCTGTGTTTGTGCTGCCTTTCATGAGTGTGAAGGTGCTCAAGGTGCCTTTCTTCATGCTCACATCCCTGTGAATGAAATTGGCATGGAAATTTCTATGGGCAGAGTATGCTGCAGAGGTATCTGACTATGACTGTGACTTGGCCTCTCGCTTTGTCTGAGCAAAGTCCCTGCAGAACATAACAATAAAAGGCACTTACTTTATGGCCAAAACCGGAAGAAGTCTTTAATTCTTAAATGTTCTTATAACCGCACTGAAACAGAACTGAAATTAAAGACAAGTGCTCTATTTTGCAGGTGTACATTGAACGCCTTTTAACTAATGCTAACATCGATCTTTGTCCTACTAATTGGAAACAAATTGTTCTCGGAGCCATGCTTCTGGCCTCCAAGGTTTGGAGAAATTGTCATCTGTGGAGTGTGGATGACAGCCAGAATCCCAAGGATGTTGCAGCTGAGACAATGTGAGTTTCTAAGATTTTGGCAAACTGTGTCATCATTTTCCATGCCTCATTTGCTCTCCAAGTTATCACTGTAAGAAATATCTTTATAGGTGTATATATATCTTTCATTGTGCTGATAAAGGAAATAGGCATAAGACCACAGACTTCAATCTATCCAGCTTTGGTATAACAGTTTATATTTTCCAGCATTAATGGGTAAGTCTTGATGCGTTATTGTTGTAACAACTGGCTGATAAGCTGAAAAGTGTTTTTCTGATTGTATTTTGGCAAACCTCTTACAAGTGTGCTGTCAGAACGACACAGTACAGTAAATATCTTTGTAGCTTTCTAGAAGCTGCCTGCCATTTCAGTCCCCTTTGAAGGGGCAAACATCTGGCTTTGAAATAATTGGCCACTGTTAAGATCTCAAGGCCTCTGGACTATGCAAAAGTTACAGCTTTAACCTAAGTCACCCATTGTGTATTTGCTTTTGCTGGTCATTGTCTCCCCCTTTCATCTGAAGACCTGTTTTTATAGGAACCTTGAGATACAATGTTAAATAGCTACAGATTTCTGTGCCCTGGCTCCTCCCCATTGGGAACATTGCATGTGTTTGGAAATCGGTCTGATGAGTTAGAAGCTTCCGTGTTCAACCCCCCCCCAGTGTGAGAAGGATTTCTGGGGCATCACCCCATGCCCACTGCACTCACAGGCTCCCTGGGTACTCAGACATTCACAGATGCAGGCTGGGGCCAGTAGTTGTTTATGAGAGTGCAGGGAGCCTTGTGGGGTCATGGGGTTCCTCCCAGATGCACCAACATGACACTGAAACACAGCTTCCCCAGGGTTCCCTTCCAATTTGGCCTTATGACTGCTGTGAAGTGAAGGGCCCTGCAGCAGGCAGGCAGGGTGAGCAGGGGTGGCATTTCCAGCAGAGCTGCCCTGGGTGCCCGCTGGACAGTGAGGACAGCTGTGTCGGCTGCATCTGGTGCAAGACGAGGGAGCAGCTCTTGTTTACATTGAGCAGCAGCAGAAAAGATGATGTGAGGCAGTGGTACAAGTTAGTTTTGTGATCTGTGCCCGTGACTCCAGATAGGACCGTTACTCAGAATCACCTCAGTGTATGTCTGCAATTGAAGATATAGCATATATTGTAGATATACTGCAGTGTGTATATATCTACATTCAAAAATAACCACTTGGCACCTCAGTTCAGTGGCTCATGCCTGTGATCCCAGCCCTTCAGGAAGCCAAGGCGAGTGGATCGCTTGAGCACAGGAGTTCAGACCTGCTGGGTAACACAGTGAAGCCTGTCCATACAAAAACATTTTTTAAAAGTTAGCCAGGTGTGTTGGCAGGTGCCTGTAGTAGTCCCAGCTACTTGGGAGTCTGACCTGGGAGAATTGCCTGAGCCTGGTAAGTTTAGGCTGTAGTGAGCTGTGATCACGTGACTGCACTCCAGTCCTGGGTGATGGAGCCAGACTCTAAGACACAAACAAACAAACAAAAAACATTTTTGCCATTACTTTGCTAATAGTATAAACCAAGTGATCATTGTGATATTTATGGTAGCCATTTTAGCACAGAGTGTGACAGCAAATGAATTTGAAACAAATGAAGTACTTTGAAAGTTGCAAATGCTAACGTGAGTTTAATCGTAGTCATCCATTTGCAAACTGGTCCCTCAGAGGATGCAAGATTTGTGACTGCCTGATTTCTCCTTGCCTGCTGCCTAGCCAGAGCTGATTTATCAATACAGGATAATTGCAATAGAGAAAGAGTTGAATTCATGCAGAGACAGCTGTACGGGAGACCAGAGTTTTACTATTACTCAAATTAATCTCTCTCAAAACTCTGGGATGGTTTTTTAAAAGAATAATTTGGTGGGTAGGGGGTCAGAAAGTGGGGAGTGTGGATTGGTCAGGTCAGCGATGAAATCACAGGGAGTTGAAGCTGTCGACCTGCATTGAGTTGGCTCCTGGGTGGGGGCCACAGAACCAGATGAGCCATGTTTATTTGTTGGGGTGGTGCCACCTGATCCCAGTACAAGGTCTGCAAAATATCTCCAGCACTGATTTTAGGTTACACAATAGTGATGTTATTCCCAGGATCAATATGGGGAGGTTCAGATTCTTGCAGCCTTCAGCCTCATGATTCCTAAGCCACAATTTCATGACTTGTGGCAAATTTATTAGTTCTGGAAAGGTCATCTATCTAGTCCCCAGGTGGGAAAGGGGTTTGTTTTGGGAAAGCGTTGTTACCATCTTTGTTTCAAAGTTAAACTACAAACTAAGTTCCTTCCAAAGTTAGTTTGGCCTCTGCGTAGGAATGAACAAGGACAGCTTGCAGGTTAGAAGTGAGATGAAGTCAGATCAGCCCTCTTTCACTGTCATAATTTTCTCAGTTACAATTTTTGCAAAGGTGGTTTCAAATTTATAATCATGAACACTTAGTTCTGCCATTTTGGCAGCTGAATTGTTCTCAAAACCTGCAGCTAAGCTGGCTGGGGCTCTGATTTCTAGTCACAAGATCAGAGAGCATGCAGGGATATGTGCAGGTTTCCACAGAAGTGAGCTCCAGGAGCAGTGGAGGCAGAGGCCAGCCCCAAGAAGACCGGCTCCAAACAGAGCCGTTTGTGTGAAAGGAGAAACACCAGGAGCTATGCTCTGAACAGGCTGCTTCTGTTTATGATCTTGGGAAGCTGAAAAGCATTACATCCAAGCATTTAATAGACATGTGTCTCACCCTACTGCTGTTGACTGTTTGCAATGATCCCATTTTGAGTGTCAGTTTAACAGATAAAAAACTACTGTCCATTACATTTTTCTTAAAACTTTCCAACATCGATGTGTCTCCCTAGAATATATTTTCTTTCCAGAGAGTTAAACTGAGCAGCCACTATTCAGAAATGCTGTGTTGTAAAGGGTATGCTATTCAATCATCTAGCTGTTTAAAAAACCAGAACTCCCAGAAGATGCATAGTCTGTACACAGAATTCTTTTCTTCAGTGATTAGACCTCTATTAATAGATACGTTAATTCTGTGAAGTGCCATTCATTCCTGTAGTAAGTCAGGTCCTGATTAGCCATCTATTCAAATATTGTTTGATTTACATTTCTATAGACTTATGGACATGTGAATAGGAAATTAATTTTGGAAGTAAGTTCAGTTGGGTTTTAAGTTCAGCAGATGAGATCCCCACATCTTGACTTGTAGTCTAACTGTCCTCCGCTTTCAAGCATTTGCTTACTTAGCCAGTGGGTAAAATGTTAAAACTTTCAAACCAAGAAACCAAATATGTTGTTCAGATACTGATCATTTTTAAGCAATTAACTCATTACATGGGTTACTCTGAAAGCAGCCAGAATGACTCTAACTGTGTACCTATTAATTTAACTTTGGTGAGGGCAGCTGGATGACCGTGAGGCAGAGGACGGCTCCCAGTCCTTTCCTCTCCCATTGCATCCAACTCCCGCACATTCTGTTCTGTCCAGGGGTGACAGATGCTGAGTTCTTCAGGGTTGCATTCCCAACTCAAGAGCAGCACTGCGTGTGTTAAGGCCAGGGTCCTACTATAAATCACATTATAAAATGAGTTTAGTCTAGCCAAAATGTTTCTCCTTGACTTTTCTGCCTTTCAAATTGTAAATGTTATTCTTCCCCAGTCTCTTCATAATATTAAGGTGAGCAGAAACTTGCATTATGCCTCCTTGACATAGCCTAGTGCGCTGGAGCAGAGGAAAGGGGATTCTTTTTGCCATGGAATGTATCTTGCTTATGTATTTATTTGGGATGAATCCTCCTTGTAGCCTTAGAGTTTTTCCTCCTCTGTGGTGATAGGGTGGCTCTCTATGGGTCCATTTGTTGCCATGGTGATGTGCGCCATCTTCCTGTTGGTGCTTCTCTACTTCAGTAAGTACCTTCCTGTTATCATCCTGGTAAACATGCCTGGAGCTTCTTCAGAGCTAGTAACTGGTACCCATCATCCTGCCATCCGATTGTGATTGCGGGGTTTGTGAGTGAGCGTGGAGTCTGAGTTGTGCAGCTGCCCTAAGGGAACTGTGAAGAATAAGCCCTGAGTCAGCAGCAGGAGTGCAGAAGAGACTTCCACCTATCCCTCCTCCCAAACTTGGGGTGCTGGGATGCAGAAAAGACCCCAAGCAGCTGTGCCTTGTTTGAACATTAGTGTAAGGACCCAACCAGTCAGCCTTTATTTGTTTCAAAACAGAATTTGGATAATCGTAGTAGCTCAGAATGATATTTTTAAAGATAACCCACTTGACTAAAATTGCCCTGTGTTGGCTTTACTGTGTTTTTCCTCCCCCAGGAGTACGATGGAGAAGTGTTTTTTGGACCTACTTGAGTTTAATATTCACGTGTCTGCCACTGATTATACGAAATATTACTTTGACTTGCGTGCCTTGGCATACGACCATGACCTGTATTTTCATTTTAGTTTTCTTCACAAAGATAAAGCACAGAGATTGAAGGTAAGGCTGTGAAGTCACTTAGCGGAGTTTCCCATCGGCCACAAAAGCCAACATCTGTGACAAAATCATATTAAGTCGTGATTAGGAAAATGAAAGCCTTAAAATTAACAGACCAAAGTGCTTATTTATTTGGCATCATATTTCTTGTCTTTTATGTTTTATACAAGAATCCTTATTATTATTGTTATTATTATTTTATGAGAAGGAGTTTCACTCTTGTTGCCCAGACTGGAGTGCAATGACACGATCCCAGCTCACTGCAACCTCCGCATGCTGGGTCCAAGCAATTCCCCTACCTTTGCCTCCCGAGTAGCTGGGATAATGTGCATGCACCACCAGCCTGGATATTTTGTATTCTTATTAGAGACAGGATTTCTCCATGGTGGTCAGGCTGGTCTCGAACTCCTGACCTCAGGTGATCTGCCCGCCTTGGCCTCCCAAAATGCTGGGATTACAGGGATGAGCCACTGCACCCGGCCAAGGATCTATATTTTAAAAAATTATTGATATTCTCACTGCTTTGACCATAATTCAGAATATTTTTAATTAAATTTAATCTGTTCTTAATGGGTTTTGTTTTTAATTTCTACCCGTTCACATAACATTCGTGAATAAATGC
>NW_016107378.1:4938916-4949849 GCF_001604975.1 Cebus imitator | reverse complement strand
TATAAGGTGCCAGTGTTTCAAGTACTAGGTGTAGGAAGGACATGGGTTTTTAGTGAAAAGGGCTTCATGGGACAATGTAAGATTTATGGCTTATGACTCTTGGTGAGTATACAGGAAAATTCCAACTGAAATAGACACATTTAAAATTGGCACTGTCTCTGGCGTCTTGGTGATACTTTGCAATAATACATTTATCTACCACAATGTGCAAGTAAAGTAGCACCTTTTGGTGCTTGAATCATTAGACTTCTTGGATGTTCCGAAACAACCCAGCACGCACCTGCCTCATTAAAATCTGCTTGGAGTGTGTAGTAACTACTAAGGACTGGGTAGACTTTGAACTGCTGAGTAAGTTGATTGTTTGGCACAAGTGTATGTTGATTATGTTGAAGGAACAAGTGCACAGGTAACAGATAGTATTGTTACAAGCTTGTCACAATACTCTTAAAATCTTTAGGAGCCCTATTTTATTTTGCATGTGACAGGAGGGCCATCATCAAGCAATGAGCCCAATTTTAAAATTATAAAGTAAGATCCTCTTGGCTGTAGCAGTCTTTTCATAGCTCTTAAAGGAGACTCCCTTAGTGAATGGGCCAGGAGTTGCATCCTCAGAACCTGGCAGTGTAAACCTCAGCCAAAGCAGCTGCAAGGGAACCCTCTACAGGAATCTGTATGTGTGGCTTCTCATCAATTATGCCTTGTAAAAAATGCTGAAGCCTTTTTAAAAATTGTACCCGTTTTCTCTTTGATTGACTTTTCTAGGCTATGTCACGGCTGTGTGAATACAAAGACTTGCATCTAGGCGTCGCCGCTATGAGAAGGGCCGTCAGCATGGATTTCATCGGTGCTCGGCATACTAATGCCATCTTATCTTAAAGAGAGAAATTAGCATTACAAGATCCTGGACTTGTCAACTATAAAGACTACAAAATATCACTTCTCCTGCTGAAAAAGTCCAGCAAAATTAGGATTTTCTTTTATGTTTTTTAAAAAAATGTTTATTGTTGTTATTGTTGTTGCTGTTGTTGTTGTTGATTAGGATTTTCATAGAGCAGAGGCTTCTTCAAATAACCACACTGTGAAGCTGGGTGATGGCAGCATGAACAGTGGTGCCAGGTGCTACCTGCCCTTCTTGTTCCACTGAGTCCAGATGGCATTCCTAGGGCACCACCTTCTTGAACAACTCTTGGGGAGGAAGACTGTCACATGGACACAGCACATCCCAGTTCAGAGTCCTCAGTCACCCACAGTCCCAAGCAGGTGACAGTCTGAGCTGAGCCGGAATTCAAAAAACTTTAGAATTGGCTCCAGATTTGTGAGAGTACCTGGGTTTGGATCTCTGTCCACGGAGGCACTGAATGCACGATGGCCCCAAACGACAAGTGTGGGAAGAGAGAATGGCATGGGGACAAGGCTGTCATCACTCCAAGTACCATTGGGGCTCAGTCCTGTTCATCTAGTCTTTGGAGGGAATCTGTGCAAGTGAAATGAGGCTCCCACATCGTGGTTATAAAGGGAGAGATGAAATCAGCTCATCTTCCCCCAGGCCCATAATGGTCATGCCAAAACACAGAGTCTTGCTGTGTTACCAGGCTGGAGCGCAGTGGCAGGATCTCGGCTCTCTGCAACCTCTGCCTCCCGTGTTCAAGTGACTCTCCTGCCTCAGCCTCCCAAGTAGCTGGGACTATAGGCATGAACCACTAACCCAGCTAATTTATATATTCTTAGTAGAGACAGGGTTTCATCATGGTGGCCAGGTTAGTCTTGATCTCTTGACCTCGTGATCTGCCTCCCTCAGCCTCCCAAAATGCGTAAGGAATAAAGGAAAATGGATTCCCCTGTGGGAATTCTGCTAGACTCTTCCTTTCTTTTCCCTTTAACCTAGGGGGAGCGTCTTGAGGTCACATGGGGTGAGGCGACCACGAGTGGGGTCCCTAGAGCTGCCGCTGGGAGGAGTGTGTATGTGGAGATGGGTTTCGTGGCCACGTTTCTTCCTCGGGTCTTTCTGGTTGTGATGGTGGCTTTGAGGATGGTTTCTGAGGATCCTCTCCAGGGGAGTCCTCCACCTGTGGTGTCTCCCTTGGGGGAAGGCCCGAGGATATCTGGAGAGGGATTCATAGGGTCACCCCTGTGTGACAGAGGTGCCTTGTGCGGGTCCAGAAAGCAGCGTTTTAGGGGCTGTGGAGCCTCATCTCCCCTGCAGGGTGGGCGGGATGTCTGAGGGAGTGCTGGAGGGAAGCCCTGTGTGTCGGGGTCTCTGTGTAGTCTCAGTACAGCCCTAGACCTGGGGACGTCATGATGGAGACTCAGAGGTGCTTGGGGCAGGGAAGGGGACAGCCTAGGCAGTCACCAAGGTGTGACAGCATCGCTGATGCCAGGAGGCAATTTTGGGAGGGGTCTTTGGAGGGGAATAATTGTGGAGTCCCCACGGGCGGGGAAAGTATGAGGGTGCTCCAAGGTTGGAGGTCACTGCGGGGTGGGTGGGAATAACCTAGGGGGGCTCTCAGGGGAATAATGGGCCCCCCAAGGGTCAGGGGTGGAAGGGAGGGGCCTCGGCAGGTCCTGTGTTGCAGGGCCCTTTTGTAGGGCGTCTGAGAGATGGATCCCGGGGGTTCTGGAGGTCACTGGTACCCCGGGTGGGGTGTTTTCCAGGGTCAACGCTTCCTGGGTCCTAGAGCAAGGAAATGAAACTGGCTTCTTCCTGCCCACCGCCTGGTTGGCGCTTGGCAAATCCCTTCGGGGAGTCCCGGGGCTCCTGGGCAGGGAAGCTCCTTGAGCCCTGGGGGACAGACAGGCCACCCCTTGAAAGCCGGCAGCAGGAACAGATGGAGCTATGCACCTCTGCATCCTTTTATTGTCGAATTGGAATTGGGTTTTCTTGGCGATGGTGCAGGTCTGAGGGTGAGTCCGGTGCTTCCCCTGCTCCTTCTCTGCCAGACACAGTATTCATTGCAGATCTGACTCCCTGGGCTGGTGCTGAGGGGACCGTGGCCTGGTGCAGGGCGATATCCAGGCTCCAGGGACTGTCAGGGGCCATCTGCGCCCTGCAAGCACCAGGTCCACCCCAAGCTCCTGTGCTGCCCGAGGAGGGCGCCTGGCACCAAACGCAGACCCACAGCCTGAGCTCCTGAGATTCTTTTTATTTTTGACACAGAGTCTTGTTCGGGAACCAGCCACGCCAGGTAGGGATACAAACAGAAGTAATGCGGAGGGCTGGAAAAAAAAGAAAAGAAAAAGAAGGCAAATTATTGAATGTGGTAGTCATGAAATACGGGGTTTTGTATTGGATTTCATTGTTACTTTGGGTTTAGAATGAGTGACCGAAGGTAGTTTTAGGACTGGGATAGACAACTGTAAAGCTCCAGGCAACTGGGACCAGGAGGGTCTTGCTGACCTTCCTGTGAGATGGCTCTTTTGAGCTGTATTTGATAAGGGATATACCCAATCCAATGAGTACAGCTTCACATTCCTAACAGTCTGTGAGTCACAGTGGTCTTCAATGAATTAAAATCATTTCCTTTGCTTTTCTGACCTGGTTAAACGAATCACATGGTTCCTGCCCATTAATACCCCTACGTCAGTAACCAAACACGTGCCTGTTAGCTTGCTGCCTTTCTTTTCTTTATTATGCTTTGAGCTGGACAAGAAATATATTTCATTTTTACAATCTGTGACTTGGGTTTCTGAAAGTCGAAAGTACCTTAGTGTATGTTGATATGTTTATTTTTTTAAATGCTTTACTGGGGTATACTTTGCATTCACTCTCCTTTGCCACGTCAGATCTAGACAACAATCAATTTTATGTCTCTATACACGAGCCTATTATCAAAATGTCTAATACCCAGGATCATGAATTATGTGGTCTTTTGGGCCTGGTTCTTTCAGTCAGCCTAATGATTGTGGGTTTCATTTCTGTGGTAGCGTGTCTCATTACATCATTCCTTTTGGATGGCAAGTAGTGTTCTATTGCATGGACAAGACCACATATGAGCATGTTATGAGCATCCATATAAGAGTCTTTATGATTAGAGGAATTTTATTTCTTTTGCATACTAACTTTGTGTTAGAGGTTCTGTGTCCTCTAGTGATTTTTTGTGCAACATTTTGAGGGATAGCCCCATTTGTGTTTTGTTTGTTTTGTTTTCAAGGTGGCTACAATATTTTACATTCCCATTTGCAGCATATGTGAGCTCCATATTCCTCACTTCTTTTCTGACATTTGTCATTGTATCTTTGCTATAGCCATTTAAGTGGGTGTCAATTAGTATTAATTGTGGTTTGACTTGTATTTTCTTAACAACGAATGAAATTGAGCCAATTGGCAAATTGTGTATCTTCTATGGAAAATGTCTATTCAGTGATCATAGAACCTCTGTCCTCCCCCTGAATATCTGCAATTCAAAATCCCAGGAAACACATGGAGCGGCAGGGTTCAAGTTGGGGACACTGGGAAGTCCTCAGGCCACCCCCCCAGGAGAGCAGGGCGAGCTTGTGATGGCCCTGAAGCTCTGACAGCCCTGCCCACCTGAGACAGGGGCCCACACAGAGGAGGTGGTCTTGCTGGTCCCCCAATGCCTGGGTGTCCTCTAGAGACATTTGGGAGAAGGTCCTTTGCCAACAAGGATCCCTGCTAGCCAGCAGGCAGGTGTGAGTGTGTGTGTGTGTGTGTGTGTGTGTGTGTGTGTGTACCAGAATTCTAGTGTTCACAGTGGAATTTGAAAATGACAGTGTAAAGCTAAAAATTTAATCACACATCATAACACACCTGCAAAATTAAACCACTGCATAACAACACTCTGCTCTGTGCTAGGTGGGTTGTTCCAGAACTCAGGGCCCTGGGAACCTCCCTCCCGACAGCGCACTATACAGCGTGTGAGGCCACATACATGTGAACCAGGGTGGAAACCAGCACAAGAGCATGGACCAGGACCCATCTGATGCCTCCAACAGGGCTGAGGATAGTCCCTTGTCCTTCCTGAGCATTTTCACTGGGGCTGACCTGGGAGGTGCATGAGGCACTGGGGTTGGGAATTGTGCAGAAGTGCAGAGAGCATGGGGGCCAGGAACTGATGAGGGGGTGAGAAATAGGCCTTCCAACTGGAGGGGTCTGGGGAGGCACCCAGACCAGGACCACATTTGGGAAGAGAGACAACTGGCCCTGGACATCCTTTCCTTGTGAAGACCAGCAGCCGTGGGACCCGCAGAAGGGCTAGAAGATGAACCCCCTCAGAGGCACACCACTTGAGCACATCCTTACAGGGAGCCAGGAGCAGCCATGGTGTCCCCTGCAGACCCAGATCTGTGACTGGAAGGTGGGACTCCCTGGAGGAGCAAGGAAGAGGTTCTTCAGTGGGGCAGAGGGCCACACTCCAGGAGGGGTGGTGCATTCACGCTTGACCATTCCTGCAACCCTTGCAGTGACTGAAAGTGCTCACCATAAGCAGCCAGAACCTACCTTCTGGGGACCACAAGAGGCATAGGGACCTCACGTGCTTCTTTGTGATCATGGCTGAGGACTGGCAAGGCCGAATCATCGAACACACACGGGGCTTTCACCTGAATCAGTAGGTCCCTGCCAGCCTGCAGTGACCCCCTGACATGCTATTGGTTCTGGGTCTGTGGGAAGACACTCAGCCACCCACTCAGTGACCACCCCCTCTTTGTAGATCCATGACCTCTCATCACAACCCCAAACCTACACGCAGCTCTTCTGAAGCCCTTCCCTAGCAGAGCTGCTCAACCGGATCAGCTGGACCTGCAGAATCCACTTTGCAGGAACGCAGAAGAAAAGGTGGTGCGTGTGCCTCTTCTGCCCTGCCTGTCTCATGCACACAGGGAAAGCAGATGAACTGGCCAGCCTGAACTCCAGCACTTCCACCTGAAGAAACTGTCCCCAGCCCCTCCTGCCTCAGTTCCTCTCTAGGGAGTCATCAGCCCGCATGGGAGAGAGCAACCCTGGGAGAGGAACCCATTGGCTTCTGTCTGACTTTAGGGCAGTGTCACAGGCTGTGGAGAACCAAGGGCAGGAGGGCCTTGGAGTAGAAGGGGCCCATGGCAGGGCACTGAGCCTGGGGGGCTGCCCCATCTCTCCATCCCCTGCCTGTGACAGGGTCCAGAGGAATGGCCACCTTGTTCCAGGTGTGCAGCTGGATGGCCCCCAGGGAGAACACACCATGGACTGTGTGTGCACAGAGGACACCTCCACCTCAGGCTGGACTGCAAAGAGCACATTTCTGTACAGGGGCCTGTGGTCTGGTCCTGTGCTCACCCGGCACCCACTTCCCTCCTGGGTGCCGGACGGTTCTGTACACTCTCCTATAGGCTCCATGCTGGGCTGTTCATTAGGGCATCTGGGCCTGTCCACAGGGAGGTGGAAGAAGGGACATCCTAGAGGAGGTCTCAGGGATAAGGGAGCTCGTGTCTCCCTCCCTGGCTCCTCTGCAGACCTGGGCCTGGAATGAGGAGCTGCAGATGATGAGGAAACTGCCCCCAAGGAACTGCTTGAACCGCTGCTTTAAAAAAGGGCGATATTGAAGGTGCCCACAGCCTCTGGTGAGTGACTGGCCGCCTCAGACCCACCTGCCACGTACTGCTGGGTTGTCCTGTGGAGAGGTGGAAGGAGAGGGAAGCTGGCACAGGCCAGCCCTGTCAGGTGCCCTGAAGGTGTTCAGGGTCCCCTGCGAGGCCTCCTAGCCTTCTGCTTCCTGGAAGGCCACCTCAGTGCCTTTTTCTGGCTTCTCTGATTCTCTGGGGTGAGAGGGCTCAGCTTCCCACTGGGCTGAGTGGCCAGGGCCATCCCTCTTCCTGCCCTTCACTGACCACAATGGGGCCCACACCTGGGCCCATGCAGCCCAGCTGTGGTCTTTGAAGGGCAGGATTTAATTTGCATAGCATGTTTGGCTTGCTGGGGTTTAAAAGTTCTAGTGCTGTTGCTAAATCGTGGCTTAGTAAACCTCTCCTAATCTCACAGCCTAGAGATGATGATGGAAGAAGTAGGAGCTGGAATTTTTTGGTACTGACTTGACCAGGGATGGTGCAGCTGCTTTCTACACATTATTTTCTATAGTCTTTGGGAAACCTTGTAAATGTCAATACCTTAACTGTTACTGTTTTTATTGTAACTCAGGGATGAGGAAACTGAGTCTGGGAGGTTCCTGCCCAAGCCTACCTGGCACATAGCTGCTGGACCCCATTCCCGCTCCAGCCCTCACACTCCTCATTCATCACTAAGTGCTGACATCTCCTTGTGTTTAGATTTTTCAGAAGAAATGGTTTTCTTGCCCTTTTCTAACTATGAAGAGACTGAGGCTAAGGTCCCTGCACTCCCAAGGCAGGCCTGGTTGCCTCCAACATCTAGGTGAGCTTGGCTGGTGGATACAGATTCAGGCTTCTGTGAATGGGACCTGTGGTCTCCCAACCTTGGTCCTCCCAGGTGCACAGTGACTTCATGGCAGCAGCCACACAGGGGCCATGGTGGCCATTGACAGCAGCATGACAGCTATCAGCTCCAGTGAGGAGACCAAGACGCAGATGTTCATGGGGAAAGACATCTTCTTCAGCCTGGGCTTTCATGCAGGACTTTGGTGGGGATGTGGTGGCCTCCGTAGTACCCACCACCGAACTGAATGGTGGGCACAACATAGGGCGGTGGACACGGAGGGGCTCTGCACACTGGGCATGGTGATGATCGATGACCGTAGCTACCGGCTCATGGACCAGTCCATTATTCCTGGCACCCCAGCGTGGGAGCAGGAGCAGCACTTCATCATTTGTATGGCTCCACTGGCGTTGGCGAGACAGTGTGGTCACAGCCATGTACGTGGAGCTGCCAGAGAGCTCAAGTTGGTGCTCCAGATACTGAGGCACTGGGTGCTCAATGACCACAATGAGGAGACGGAGCTCTGTGCCATGGTGCGTGCAAGGATGTCATTGGCAAGGCAGGCACCATCGCACCCTCCACCTGCTCTGTGTCTCCTTCCAGCCACGGCTTCCTGCCTGTGCCAGTGCCCAGCTGCCATGCCGGCTTCCCCCTTGGCCACTGGCACAAACTCTGCTCTCTGTGCCAGAAGCTGGTGGATGCCTTCGTGGACAAAGGGGAGGAGCAGCCCTGGGAGGCTGTGGCAGTGGCCGGCATGGGCACCTTTGGTTGTTCTGGGACTGGGTCCTTGAAGAGACCAATTCTGGAAAGTGAAGAAGCCATATTCAGTAGATGTCCCTTCCCATCTCCCATCCACCCTGTGGTTAGTCTCCCAAATGCAGAGATCAGAGGCTTTGCACTGACTGCAAACTAGAGAGCAGCCAAACCAGTGACCCGGTGGGGGCAGTGCTGACCTGTTAAGGAGTGTGTGGAAATCTGCTGGGTGGCTGTGAATGTCACAATGCTGGGCTGGGCAGGTGGGGCACTGGGTGTTGGTGCTGCTGGTGTTTTGTGCTTAGGAGTTGGCCTCATCAAATGTCCCAAAGCATGAAGAACTCTCTTTCTCAAAATGCCAGTGGCATTCCTGTCGCTATAAAGATCTCTGGCCTGAATGGAGAGCCCCTTCCTTCTCCCCTCATTCTATGTCTGTCTTCCTGCCTTGGGAGATGGTGTTTCCTGTGACCTGCTGCTGTTGGGTGTGAGCATGCACACACGGACACCTGCATACCAGGCAGGATATGTCACCATGCCTGCAGGCTGTGCAGCCTCAACTTTCTTCAACCACAGCCAGCCAGGAAGCTGCCAGGCCAGCAAAGCTTTCGAATACCCCATCCCATCTCCTCCACCGTGTCTGCTATGCTGCAGGTACCCTCTCTTTTATAAAGCCGGCTGCCCTTCAGCTGATGCAGCTGAAAATCAACAAGCTAGGGGTCCCTTCCTCCTTGGAAAATAGCAGTCTGCTTTCCATGGAGTCTTAGCTTGAAGATCCTCTGGTGCCCAAGGCGGAAAATGAGCAAAAGGGCAGCATGCTGGCATCTTGGTCAAGGTGAAGGAACTGCCTGAGACCATTGCAATAGAGGACAGCTCAGTGGGGATTGCCATGGATGCCAGGGAAGAGTCCCCAGCCTGGTCCTGGCAGCTGGTCCTTGACAGGCATAGCTCATGACCCAGCCTCTCAGAGAGGCAGGCGGACATCTCCACAAGGAGCTGTCAGGCAAGGCTCAGGCAGCCTACCCCACCAATGGCAGTGGGTGGTCATCAGGTCCTGTCTCCACAGTAGACCCTCAGCGCCAGGAGGTGATCCTCGACATATGCAAGGGAGTCAGCTTTATGAGCAGCATGGCCTTCCACATTCCCTCAACCAGATATCTTCTCACCAGGCAAGGTGGGGGCTGGTCAGCACAGGAGTCCTGCAGGACAGGACAGAGCCTGTTGGGGGTGAGAAGGGAACTGGGGCCCTCCATGCTGGTGGGCCTGTCCAGCTGCTCCTGGCAGCCCCGGGTGGCTTCTGTCTTGCCACACGCATCTCCCTTCTGCCTGGCCCAAGCTTCTCTGTGCCTCCTCCAGGGGTTCACTTCCCCAAGTCCAAATGAAGTTCAGAACCAGGAGCAGCTGATGAAAGATGTGGCTGCCTTCTTGCTCTCCTGCCAGATCCCTGCTTGGAGAGGGAGGGGCCGCAAGGGTAGGTGGGGGCATTTGAGGCTTTATCACCCTAGTTGAAAGGCTTTTCCGTCTAGCTGGTGTGAGATCAACTTGGTTTCTTGAGCTGTTGTTGGCGGGGACCAAGGGTGGCCTAGGGAATGAGTAGGGTCCACAGCTCCTGGGTGCTCTTCTGGAGAGACGTGGTTTCTGGAACTTTGCTAGAGTGACACAAAAAGACCTCCATGGTCAGTGAAAGGTCAGTTCTTGGAGTCAGCTTGTGGTTTTTAATCTGCCATCTCCTGCAGCGGTGGATTGGGCTGGGTGCTTCCTGCTCTAAGAGGTGGAGTCATGCTCTGCAAAGCACCAGGGAGGCCTCTAGCCCACAGGCTCAGCTGCTCCTGAATTCCCCAGCTTCTGGGACACATCTCTCTCTCTCTTTCTCTCCCTCTCCACCTCCCCCTTCCCCACCCCCGCCCCTGGCTCTGCCCTGTGGCTGCCACGATTGCAGGGTGAACTCAAGGATAGTCCTGGGTGCACCCTGTCACCTTCGCGTCACACTGCACTGGCTCATTATCCCCACGGCCATTTTCATTATGGGGACCCCTGGATGATCCAAGAACGCCATGCCGGGAACACAGGCAGCTCAAGGCCTGGCTCAAGGGACACCCCAAGAACCCCTGTCCCACCTCACACTAGTCCCCAGCAGCTTCACCAGTGTGCGCAGGCACCGCCAGACCAAGGCGATTCTCTCCTGAGGGGCGCACAGCAAGGACCAGGAAGATGGAGGATGGAGCCCGCCTCAGTAGCGACACTGAGGGCGACCGGGAGAATGCAGAGGACAACGAGGAGATCCACCTGGAGATAATTCATCTCAAGACCAACAAGTACGATGGTGACAAGAGCAAGGAGGACAAGGAGGGCAAGGCTGAGGCGCCACAGATGCCTGACTACCCCCACAAAGAAAATTAATTAAGAAAACGGACAGAACATCTGAACCTAGAAACTGTGTGTGGTGCCACACAACCCTACATTTATGCTGAGAGGGCAACACGTCCCTGAGAACAGTGGAAGCTTTAGATCTGCAACCCTCCTGGACTACACCCTAGGCAGCTCTTCCTTTGACTGGTTCTAATTAGTAGTGTGTTCTTGTAATGAAACATAGCCCTAAGTTTAATAGCTTTCAGTGAGTTCCAGGAACTTTTCTAGTGAATTACTGAATGTGAACTTGGTTTTTGGAAACCCCCAAACTTGCAGCTGGTGTCAGAAGTGAGGATGGTCTTGTGTGGGGTGTAAGTGTGTGTTGGGAAGTGGTGTGTGTGGTGTGTGTGTATGTCTGTGTTGGGAAGCAGTGTGTGGTGTGTGTGAAGTGTGTGT
>NW_016107378.1:4928794-4938853 GCF_001604975.1 Cebus imitator | reverse complement strand
GTGGTGTGTGTGTGTATGTGTATGTTGGGAAGCAGTGTGTGTGGGGTGTGTATGTATGTNTGTATGTGTGTGTTGGGAAGCAGTGTGTGTGGGGTGTAAGTGTGTGTTGGGAAGTGGTGTGTGTGTGTGTGTGAAGTGTGTGTGTTGGGAAGTGGTGTGTGTGGGGTGTAAGTGTGTGTTGGGAAGTGGTATGTGTGTGTGTATGTGTGTGTTGGGAAGCAGCGTGTGTGTGGAAGCAGTGTGTGTGCGGTGTGTGTGGTGTGTGTGCGTGGTGTGTGTGTTGGAAAGCGGGTTGTTCTAAGGACTGTCCGGTTTCCTCCTGGTTGAAATGAGGCCCAGAAAGGGAGGCCCCCTGGCCAGGGCACACAGCCAGGGCCGTCCAGCCCCGCAGGCAGGCCCGGCCCCTTTCCTGCGCGCTCCCTCCCTGTCCCAGGTGAACCTGGCCAGCTCTGGAGCGGGCCTCTCCGGGCTGCGGGGCCGGGGACTGGAGCGGGCGCGGCAGTCCGGGCAGAGCCGGGGCGGGGTCCAGGCGGGGGCGGAGCCGGGCGCCGGCGCAACAGGAGCTGAAGCCCAAGCTGGAGCTGGAGCCCCGAGTCGTGGCCCAGAGCGGGCCTTGGAGTCGGGGCGCCGGCAGCTCGCGGTGAGTGCTGTTTTTCGGCGCGCTGCTTGTGCCTAGCGCCTGGGGGTGGGCTGCGGGGAGACTGTGGGCGCCGATGGTCCCGTCCCCAGGACTCGAACACTTGGCGTCCGTCCCAGCAGTCTTGGCCGCAGGGCTTGGAGAAGGGTTGCCTCGGTTTCTCCTGGGGGAGTCCCGGGTGTAGATGGGACAGGAGAAGGAAAGGGGACATCTCCAGGTTGGGGAGGCCCCTGGCAGGAGTGAGAAGTCCTGAGGAGCCCGGGCTTTAGGTCTCTGAGGGCATCATTCTTTTGAGTTCTTTCCTCTCTGTGGGACTCAGTTTCCCCATCTTCACCATCCCAGTGAGTGGGTGTCAGAGGGTCTGCCTGGAGGATCCTACTGCTGCTCTCTGCACTTCTTAGGGGAATCTCCTGCCTCCTCCTTTTCCCTTGGTGGGTGTGAGATCTAAGTTCAAATCCATCCCTTCCCGGATAGCCCACACCAGGACCTGCGTGGCCACACCCCCGGCTGTTTGCTGTCTGCTTCTCAAGTTGATGGAGCAGCTGTCTGGTCCTGCTTACATTCCAATGAACTGAAAAGCCCTCTACCCAATCGCCCTGCGGAGGGCCTCCTGAAGCTGCATGAGGGTTGGGGGCTGGACCCCTGCTTCCAAATTTGCTCTTTCTGAGCCCTTGGGCTTCCTGCCATGGCCTTGGTTTCCCCATGGGCTGTGACTTGGCCTCCTCCAAGGTCCTTGTTCTACAGAGGGGGATCACCTGCCCTGTCACCCTCCCCAACCCCTTAGTGAGGAAGACCAGAGTGACATCCTCACTACCTGTACTTGCCTGTCCCAATCACTCAGCCATGGGGTTGCTGCAGCCCCTGAATTTGTTGGCCTCCCAAGGTCCCTCTGCCTCTCTGCACCCTGGGATCTGAGGCTGGAAGCATCCTCATCCACCCCACCTCCCTCCAACCCAGTTCAGAAGCCCTCTGCAACACATGCCTGGTGGTGGGGAGCTTATTACTGATGAGGTGGCTTTTCAGTGTCTTGCGGCTCTTGCTTCCTTTACCTAAAATCTGTGGCTTACAGATTTTGCACCTTGGTTCCACGTCTGTCTCCCGGAGCCATGCAGAACACATCCATTCCAGCAGTCGTCATTCATGCACTGGATGAGATGCGAGACGAGCAATGGGGAAATCAGACAAAACTCCCTGCCCTCATGGAGTACACATTCTAGAAGGGAATGGACAGCAATGAAAGAAGTAAATCTATGGCATGGCAGGTGATGGGAAGTGCTACGAGTAAAACAAAGCGGGGAAGCAGGATGGGGTGCTGGGGCTGGGTATTGCATTGTTTATAGCACAGTTAGGGAAGGCTTCCCCAAGACCATGACAGCTGGGCAGTCATCAGGAGGCGAGGGTGAACCTTGTGAGTATCTGTGCAGGGCGGTGGGGGAGGGGGGGGCTTTGGCTTTTACTCTGAGCACAATGGGAGCCCTGGTTTGGAGCTGAGGAGTCACCTGCTCTGACTTGGGGTCTGGCAGGCCCATCCAGCTGTGGGGTGGAGAATGGACGGTGATGGGTGGGCTAAGAGCAAAAGGAGAGCCTGGTGAGAGAATCGGTACTGTCATTCTCGGAGAGACCACAGTGGCTTACACCATAGCCCACAGGTGGTTAAACAAAATAGAAAAAAAACCCCAGACCTTCAGATTTGGGATATATTTCAAAGGCTATGTCAATAGGATTTGGGGTGCAAGAGAAAGGTAGAATCAAGGATGATTCTGAGTTTTTGGCTCGAGCTTCTGGAGGTTTGAAGCTGTCGTGAACTGAAATGGGAGTTGCGATGGGGGAGATCAGGAGTTTGGTTTTGTGCTTGTTGTGTGAGCTGTCCATTAAGCATCAATGATGATTAAGCAGTTGGGAAAAGTTAAGGGCGGAGGTTGGAGTTGGAAATGAAACTGTGGGCATCGTCACCATATAGCTGGTATTTAAAGCCACAAGAGCAGGTGGATTCATCTAGGAAGGGGGCTATATGGAGAAGAGAAGGGGTCCAACCATTGAGTGCTGGGGTCCCTGGTGTTAAGAACCAGCCAAGAAGACAGGAAGAGTGAAAATCAGAGAGTTGGGGTGCCCCAAGGAGGAAGGAGGGAGCAATTATGACCAATGCCCCTGGCAGAGCAGGCAGGCTGAGGGCTTAGGATTGAGCAACAGGAGGTCACTGGTGACCATGACCAAAACAGTCTCACTGGAGCTGGATGGGGAACTTGGGGGATGAGAAGGGATGGGAGGATTTGGGAACAGTAGAGCAAGCAACAGACAAGGGGGCCTGCTATAAAGGAGGCAGAGAAATGGGATTGGAGCCAAATGAAGAGAGGCGTCAAGAGAGGGCTTTACTTTTACAATGGAGGATTAGAGTGCATTGTTCACTGGTGGGGGGAACTGGTCTCTTAGGGAGAGAAGTTCAGTGAAGGGGAGGGAGAATGGAGGATGGCTGGGGGAGGGTGTGGGGCTTGGTGCCCGCGGAGACCCAAAAGGCTTGGGAAGTTGAGCTTCCCTGGGTTTCCCCTCCTCTCCTGTCTGCAAGGGGTTAGTGGGCTGAGATTTCAGCACTTAAGCCATGCATTTGCTCTTGGCCCTAAAGAAACCAGGCTGGCTGTGGTCTCAGGAAGGAAGGAGGTGTCCGGCCTCAGATCTGGGCCTGGCGTTTAGGGAGAGGCCACGTGGGTCGCCCCTTGACCCTCTCTTTCAGCAAGGAAGTGCCCCTTTCTCTACATGGCCCTCACCTTGGGGAGGACAATGGTGTCTTTGAAGTTGTAGTAACTGAAGGAGAGAGCAAAAGGCGATACAGATAGACTGATAGATTTTGTCTGAAAAGGGGAAGCCCGACCAGGTGATACAGGGGTAAGAGGAAGGATGTTAAGGACAATTTTTAGGAAACGGATAATAAGTGAATATCTATTTTTTCTCTGTCTTTCTCAATTTAAACGGAAGCAGGAAAATCTGAAGCAAGACATAATGAGGAACTTCCCAAGCTGGGGAGCTTCCTGAGCTGGTTAGTGATGACAGCACTAAGGCCAGGTCCTCCTCAGATGTTTAAGATGAGACAGGATAATGCCTGCTCAGAGACAGGGGGCTGGCTGAATTGGTCCTTAGGATTCCCTCTGCTCTGAGGCTTCTGGAAGAAGGCAAGGGCAGAGGTGTGGTGATGCAGCTGCTGGTGGCTTGGGCGGGTCTCCCCACATGGCTTGAGCCATGTGGCTTGGGCGGGCCTCCCCTTCCTGGAGTCCACAGAAACCGGACGTCACTAGCTGGAGTGTGTATGGCTCACACGTACGCCAGGCTGCTCCAGGCTTGGTGTGCTAGGGAGGGGTCCCTACTTACTTTCGACCTGTCCCCCTGTGAATGTGTCTCATGTCCCCAGTGGGGTTTTTCAGTGAGGGTTGTGGTCGCCAGGATACACAAGTCTTTGTGCCAGAATTGCCTGGAATTACTTAGTCCTGGATGGCTGGTTGGCTAACTCTGGTCTCCGGCCCTTCCTTTGGAAATTTCCCTGGGAGGTGGCTGGGCTCGCCAGTCCTGTGCCTCTGGGCTTTTGGCATTCTGTGCAAGGCCCACCCACAGATGCCATGCCTGCTTCCCCAGCCTAGTGGGCTTTGATGGGGGAAGAGAGTGGTCCAGGCTCTCCTGATGAGGAGGAAGGAGCAAGTGTCCTCCTCGAACATTCCCTGGGTAAGAGGAGCAGGCGTTGTCCTGGCTCAGCTTGACTCTTAGCCTTCTTTCATTCCTGGCTGCACACATGCTCCCAGGCCTGGGGTCAGACGCGGAGTGCTGGCTCCATTTCTGGGCTGTTTTCTGGGGAGAGTAGGAGAGTGGTTATTTTCCCCAGGACCTGGGCAGGGGCGATGGTTGGGGCTACCGTTGCATCCTTGGCTGGTATTTCCACAGCTGAGAACCACTCCAGGGCTGAGCCCAGAGCTTATTCTGCCCCTTTTCCTCCTCTGCTCCCCTGTCCCCAGCCACCCCACCCTCTTGGCTCCTCTATTTAGAGGTGGGCACAGGGAGGAGACCTCCTTGGCCTCAGAGAACTACCTTAGTTCCTGGCTTCCAGTGGCTTCTGCAGGGCGACACCCTCTCTCCCAAGTAGCCAGACACACCAGTAACCTCATTGCCTCAGTTTCCCCATCTGTCCAGTACAGGGTCCTCTGTGCCCCAGCAGTGTTCTGAGAGATTAAAGGTTTCTCCTTTTGCTTACCATGTCTGCCGTATGAGGACGGGCACAGAATGTTCCCACCACCCCATGCCCAGGGGATATTTGATTCATGAACATTCCCACAGTGCCTCTGTGGGGCACAGCACTGTGCCAGGCTCAGGGATGCCAGGACGGGTAAGACCCAGGCTTCCACGTGGCCCAGGCAGGGAGAGAGACACATAAACAACCATCAGGAAAGATGCAAAATCCCCACTTGGCATCTGCCCCCTTGAGTGTCTGGGAATGTCCCTGATTTATAAAAAGAAGCTGACGGCCCTCTTTGTTTTCCGTACTTACCCCCTTTCACTTTCGTTTCTTCTGGGCACTGCACCAGCCCTTGTCCATGGACACCATGACAATTGTAGTACCGATCATGCTGAGAGATGTTCCCGGCTGCTCAGGGACCCTCCCAGGTCTTGAAGCTCCTGGAGGGTCACTTCACTTCAAATCCCCAGAACCCAGAGCATGTTACTGACAATAGCAGGGGAGCAGCCTGTTCACGTGGTTTCAAGGGTGTGGGAGGGAGGCGAGGGCCCTAGGGCAAGTGTGTGGGGAAGTGTCGACGGGGACAAGGCACCAGAACGCTTGGAAACAACTTAGTTTGCACCGTAATTTTTCACTTTGCCTAGGCTGGGACCTTTAGAACAATACCCTGAGCCTACTCCTTGGAGAGCAGTGTGCAAAGCACATGGCACGGGCTTGGGGCCCCCGTGGGGAACCGGAATATAAGAGGTAGAGACATGCATTCTGGAGTCGCACACAGCTTGTGTTGAAAGCCTGGCCCACCCTGTCTAGCTGTGACATGTCGTACAAATCACTTAGCCTCTCTGTGCCTCAGTCTCTTCCTCTGTAAAATGGGGCTTATCGTAAGCACTACTTCAGAGTGGCTGGGAGGGTCCCGTGAATTCATGCAGGAGAGCACTTAGAATGGCGCCCGGCGTATTGTTTATGCGTAATAAATATTAACCATTACTGAAACTGCTGTAGCCCGAAGCCAGTCAGGATCAAAGAGCCCCTCTCACCCCACTTCGAAGAGAATTCATTCCCTGATCACTTGGGAGATCTCTCTCTCTCTCTTTTTTTTTTGAGACAGAGTCTCTGTTGACCAGGTTGGAGTGCTGTGGCTCCATCTCAGCTCACTGCAGCCTCCACCTCCCGGGTTCATGCGATTCTACTGCTCAGCCTCCTGAGTAGCTGGGATTACAGGTGCCCACCACCATGCCTGGCTAATTTTTGCATTTTTAGTAGAGACAGGGTTTCACTGTGTTGGCCAGGCTGGTCTCGAACTCCTGACCTCAAGTGACCTTAGGAGATCTCTTGCTCCTAATAGTACCTCAAGCCTTTTTAAACGTTTTAAGCCAGAGACCAAGCATGCATATGGGAGTTAGGGGTCTTGATTTAATTTTTGGTTGCTTCAAACTCTCTGTGGGATCTTGAGGTGTTTCTTGCCTTCTCTGGGCCTCAATTTGCACATCTGAATGGTGGGGAGCTTGGATTGGATAAAGTCTGAGGCTAGAACCAAAGCCAACTCAGGTTTTGCTGGGGCTGACTTGCCTTGGCCTTCCCGACCACCCTGCATCTGGCTTTCAGAGAAGTCCCGCATTGATGTTGTTCTCCTCCCCAGGTTGTGAAATGTGCTCGCAGGAGGCTTTTCAGGCTCAGAGAAGCCAGCTGGTGGAGCTTTTGGTCTCGGGGTCCCTGGAAGGCTTCGAGAGTGTCCTGGACTGGCTGCTCTCCTGGGAGGTCCTCTCCTGGGAAGACTACGAGGGCTTCCACATCCTGGGCCAGCCTCTCTCCAACTTGGCCAGGCGCCTCCTGGATACCATCTGGAATAAGGGCACTTGGGCCTGTCAGAAACTCATCGCAGCTGTCCAGGAAGCCCAGGCTGACAGCCAGACCCCCAAGCTGCATGGCTGCTGGGACCCCTACTCGCTCCACCCAGCCCGAGACCTGCAGAGTCACCGGCCAGCCATTGTCAGGAGGCTCCACAGCCATGTGGAGGGCATGCTGGACCTGGCACGGGAGCGGGGTTTCGTCAGCCAGTATGAATGTGATGAAATCAGGTTGCCGATCTTCACACCATCCCAGAGGGTGAGGCGCTCCTGCGTGCATCACAGAGCTCCCAGGAAAGGGTGCTTAGTCACCAAGATTGATTTATCCTCATGAAGTCAGCCTGTGGGGTAACTTGGTCTATGGGATTTCCCCTAAAAAGGTAGCCAGGCAGGTAAAATTTGCTCTTGACTCTTGGCAGGCAACATACAACTTCTTTTTTTTTTTTTTTTTAAAGAGATGAGTCTCACTCTGTTACCCAGGCTAGAATGCAGTGGCACGGTCATAGCTCACTGTAGCCTTGAATTCCTGGGCTCAAGTGAGCTTCTGGCCTCCAAGTAGCTGGGACTATGGGCCCTGTACCACCACTCATAGCTAATTTTGTTTTTCTTTTAGAGATGGGGTGTTGCTTTGTTGCCCAGGCTGGTCTCCAGTTCCTGGCTTTAAGCAATCCTCCCGCCTTGGCCTCCCAAACTGTTGGGATTGCAGGCATGAGCCACTTTTCCTGGCCAACATACTGCTTCTGCTGAGAGGAAGTGTGTGGTGGCCAGGGGCTCGGATTCTGGAGCCAGAATGGCGCAGGCTCAAGGTCAACCCTGTGTGGTCTCAGGCTTCCCAATGGAGCCTCTCCAGCCTTAATCTCTCTTGTTTCAGTTTCCTTATCTATAAAGCAATGGTAATAGTCATATGGTGCCTATCCTATAAGGCTGTTGGGAGGATTCGATGAATTAATTCGATGAGTAATGCTTAGGACAGTGTCTATTACCACTGTCTGCTATTGATTATTTCTGTTATGAGTGATACTCTGTACTTGTATGCTTTTATTTCTGTTTTAAATTAACGGCACAACAGGTTATAACATCGCAGTATATTGAATCTCTATTTTATAATTAACATAACACATTATACACTAATATATAATATTAGCGTATTATACATTAATATAGCTTAAATGTTTATGTAGGATTTATGGTATGAAATTGCATTAGATCATAGATGTTCAGAGTTGGGATACAACTGCCCCCAACAATGTAATGACTCAGCAGAGACCACCAAGACAGAGAAATGACCACTGAGTAATTTTGAATCTCTTTTGTTTCCTCCAAACAGTGATTCTTAGGGCTCCTGAGAGGCAGATGGAACAGTCACTAACGTTCCACTTTATAAATCGGGAAATTGAGGCCAAGGAAAGTAGTTTGAAAAAGCTCGCTGTAGTTAATGAGATGGCCGATGCTAGACCAATTGTCCAGCCTTGGTCATTGACTTATTCATCCATCATTCATCTATTCAGCCAGAATCTATTAGGTACTTGATACATATTTGTTTAAAGTTTGTTGTGTTCATAGTGCTTTGCACATGGTAGGTACTCCATAAATATTTGTTGATGAAATAAATGAGTTATTGAATGAATGATTGAATTAGAATTACACTGCAGTGGTAAAATGGACTGGGTTGGGGAACATTTTAGTTTTTCTTTTTGTCTGTTTTCCAAAAATGTATGCGGTGTTCACGTAAGTCTGGGTAACCGTAGGTTGAGATTGAGGAAATAAACTAATTTGTCTTCAAGGCTGCACTAAAGCTGCCTTATGTGGCAAGGTATTTACAGAGCACGGAACACGGTATAGTGCTCTCTGATTAGCTGTGGGTACAGAAGACGTATTGGTTATTGCACTGACCTTAGTTTCTCTTATAATTTGTTAAGGGAATTGAATCAGTCCATTGAGAAGTTATAAGATTGTGTCTTGTAACTGAGCTCTGATTGACTGAGTGATTACAAGATTGTATCTTGTAACCTTTGAAAGTTCAGCAATGTAGTCCGGTACAGATGCTCTGAGGGGTTTGGAGAAGGTAGCCTAGATCCCTAGGGCTCAGAGAAGACAGGACATGAACAGAGCAAGTACATGGATTGGTGAAGAAAAGAAATCGGCTAACTCATGGGTCAAAGAAGAAATCATGATAGAAATCAGAAAATATTCAGAACTAAACAATGAGAATATTATTTATCAAAATCTATTGGATACAGCTAAAGCAGAACATGGGGGAAATATACAACCTTAAATGCCTAGGTTAGGAAAGAAGAAAGACATTTATTTATTTATTTATTTATTTATTTATTTATTTATTTGAGGTGGGGTCTCACTGTGTCACCCAGGCTGCTGGAGTGCAGTGGCACCATCATGGATCACTGCAGTCTCGAACTTCTGGGCTGAAGCAATCCTCTGGCCTTAGCTTCCCGAGTAGGTGGGACACAGGTTAGCACCAACATACTGGGCTAATTTTTGGGGGGAGTGTAGAGACAGGATCTTGCCATGTTGTCCAGACTGGTCTCAAACGCCTTGGCTCAAGTAATCCTCCTCCCTCGGCTTCCCAAAGTGCTGGGGTTACAGGCATGAGCCACTGCATCCATCAAAGGCTATATTTTAATGAGCTAAGAATTCTTTTCTTTTTTCTTTTTTTTTGAGATGGAGTCTTGCTCTGTCACCAGGCTAGAGTGCAATGGTGCAATCTCGGCTTACTGCAACCTCCGCCTCCTGGGTTCAAGCGATTCTTCTGCCTCAGCCTCCTGAGTAGCTGGGACCACAGGTGCGTGCCACCATGCCCGGCTATTTTTTTTTGTATTTTTAGTAGAGATGGGGTCTCACCGTGTTGACTAGGATGGTCTCGATCTCTTGACCTCGTGATTCGCCCACCTCGGCCTCCCAAAGTGCTGGGATTACAGGCTTGTGAGTTACCGCGCCTGGCCAAGAATTCATTTTAAGAAAGGGCTCAAAAGCAAAAGCAAACATTGAAGCCTAGGACTGAGCTGAGTGGGGAGCAGGGAAAACAGATCTGAGGATTGCAGGAGATTATAAGCGGTTTGTGCTGCCTGAGGTTTAACCTTTTAGAATCCAGCTCTCTGAGCCTCCTTTGAGCTCTGACATTCTGTGACTCTGATTTGGTGGCCTTCCCTAAGTGGCCTCTCTGATTTCATTTGGATGGTGCTTGTGGTATGTTCAACCAACATGTCTTCCCAACTGACCTTTTAATTTCCTATTAAGAAGTAGTTGTCACCGGGCGTGGTGGCTCACGCCTATAATCCCAGCACTTTGGGAGGCCGAGGCGGGTGGATCACGAGGTCAAGAGATCGAGACCATCCTGGTCAACA
>NW_016107378.1:4861921-4928657 GCF_001604975.1 Cebus imitator | reverse complement strand
AGTGAAACTCCGTCTCAAAAAAAAAAAAAAAAAAGAAGGTAGTTGTCATTGATTGCAGGTTAGGGACAGAAAATGCTGTGGAATGAAACAAAATACAAGTTAAAGAACCAAATTCCAAAAATACCCATTGCTACTATTGACTGAGTGCCTACTGTTTGCCAGGCCCTGTATACAGTCTATTTCCTATATTGTCTTATTTAAGCCCCACAAGGGTATAGTGTGATTACACTGTTTCTTAACAATGAAGAGACTGCCCAAATCGCCCACCTGGGAAGTGGCCCAGCTAGAATTTGAATCCAGGCCTGTTTTCCTCCAAAGCTTGTTCTATTCTCTATCTGTCATAAAATGTGGGGGCTTTGTGTGGTAAACTTGCTCAGTTGGGCATAGCAGTTGTTAGGAAACCTGAGGCTGGTAACACCAGCTGTAATACCAGCTGTCCGTCTGACTCATGCAACTGTTAAAGTTGATAGGGCTGAGGTGTCAGACTGAGCTCTGAATTTCCTGATTCCTATAACAATATTAACTTAAACATTTTCAAATTGGGAAATTCACCATGCCTACAGAAGAGTGTGTATATTTCATATGTATGGTGTAAGCTGTTCCCATCACCCAAGTTAAAAAACAGGATGTTTCTAGTACCTGGGGCCTTCTATAATTGCAGCTACCAGAGGTAAATACTGGCTTGACTTTTGCGTAAATCATTCCTTTGCCTTTCTTTAATATTTTAGTATCTTTTAAAATAAATCCCCAAACAATGTATTGTTCTATTTTGAAAAACTGAGTAGCAAGCCAAAAATAGCTGTGTAAAGAAACTATTAGGCTGGGTGGTGGCTCACACCTGTAATCCCAACACTTTGGGAGGCCGAGGGAGGTGGTTCACGAGGTCAGGAGATCGAGACCATCCTGGCTAACACAGTGAAACCTGTCTCTACTAAAAATACAAAAAATTAGCTGGGTACTGTGGCATGTGCCTGTAGTCCCAGCTACTCAGGAGGCTGAGGCAGGAGAATTGCTTGAACCCAGGAGGCAGAGGTTGCAGTGAGCTGAGATTGTACCACTGCACTACAGCCTGGGCAACAGAGAAAAAAGAAAGAAAGAAAGGTCATTATTGCCTTTTCTTAGATGAAGGTTCCCAAGGCAGGGAAGCTGAGTGGAGTCTCAGGGACTTGGTCTGGCTTTGCTTTCCCTGGGAATTTATAAGGACCCCTTCTGGGAAGTCAGTAGGCAATGACATAAGCAAGTCTGGGGAAATACAGGGCTCATTGCAACTGGAGGGTCTGGTAAGGCCGATGTGAATTAGGTGCTGGCTGTCCAGAGGAAAATGGCCAGAGGAAGCATGCTGCTTCATACAGTCCATGGTAAACTTGCCAAAGGCTATTCTAGCTCACAGGAATAGGCAGCGACTAAACACTTCCATGGAGTGAAATGAATGCCCTCAGCTGACTCAGGCAGCAGGAGTTGAGAAGAAATTATGTTAGTTCATGATGAAGACAAGTCAAATATAGATAAAGGTTAGGGTCAGGCTTGCCTGGACTTCTAGAGGATAACTGCCCTCAATATGTCTGAGTCTTGAGTCACTGCTCCATTCTGTCTGAACTATCTATCTACTTATAGTACACAGCCATCAACCTGAGATTTCCCTACATGGTCTTTCTGCATTGAGTCTCCTCTTTGGACTCTACTTTCCTGGTTTACTCTATTTTGCTAGACCATATCCTCCAGTCACTTCCTTAGAATGAATGTATGAAAGTTAAAAATTTCTGAGCTCTTACATGTCTAAAAGTTCCCCCATACTGGATTGATAGTTTTGCTGGGTATAAAATTCTGCACTGGCCATCATTTTCCTTCAGAATTTTGATTGCATTGTTCCATTATCATCTCTTTTCAATATTGCTTCTAAGAATTCCAAAACCATTTTTTTTCTTTTTGAGACAGAGTCTCACTCTGTCACCCAGGCTGGAGTGCAGTGGCGTGATCTCAGCTTACTGCAACCTCCACCTCCTGGGTTTAAGTGATTCTCCTGCCTCAGCCTCCCAAGTAGCTGGGATTACAGGGACCAGCCACCATACCTGGCTAATTTTTGTATTTTTAGTAGAGACAGGGTTTTGTCATGTTGGCCAGACTAGTCTTGAACTCCTGATCTCAGGTGATCTGCCCTCCTCGGCCTCCCAAAGTGCTGGAATTACAGGCATGAGCCACTACTCCTGGCCTCCAAAACCATTTTAAAACTTTTTCTGGAATCTTGTAAAATTTTTTTTTTTAGTCCTCAGCATTTTAAAATTTTAATGATGTGTCTTGGTGTTCTTCCATTGTGCTAGTCACCCAAGAGGTAGTTTGAATCTGGAAACTTCTCTCCTTATGTTTTGGAAATGTTCTTGATTAGTTTATAGATGATTTCTTCCTCTCCATTTTATTTCTTCTCTCTTTATGGAACTGCTATTACTTTAATGTTAGAACTCCTGGACTAATCCTTTAATTTTCTTCCATTTTCCATCTCTGTGTCTTTTTGCTTTACTTTTGTATGATAGTTGCAACTCTATCTTTAAATTCTTGAATTTTTCATTTTTGTTGTCATGCTATTAACTTGGTGGCTCTAGAGTAGTCAGAGAGCTCTTACTTAGAAGGTGAAATCTGAGCAAGAAGTATGTTTGACTGTTCTTTTTTGTAGTATCTTACTGTTGTTTTATGGATGCAACATCCTTGACTTAGGATCATAAGATCGGTGGGTTTTTTGTTTGTTTGTTTGACTGTTTTTCACCCTGTTTTTCTACAAGTTGCTTTCCCCTTTTCCCCTTGTTTGGCTTATATCCCCCATGTTAGTTGCATTCTCTGGGCTTATGATACTCTTGGTGGTTTTCTTTCTCATGATTGGCAGGTAGGACTTTAAAACTTGTTGGGCATGTGGGTGAAACTTGTCTACCGTGAATTTCACTGTAGACATTTTGGGAAATGACAGTGTTTGTATCTTTAGATCTTGCCTCCTGCGTTGATCAAGTTATCTGAATAGACCACAGACCTCTTGCCTGGGGATAAACCAGAAATCTGTTTCAGTTTGACTCAGTTCTCCTTGTTTTAGTCATTTCCTTCAGTTCCAGAGGTCCCTCATGCTGATCATTCCAGAATTCTTTACAGATTCTAGGATACACATTGCATGGTTTTCAGCTTTCTCATTTTGGGGTTAAGATTGGGATTTCAGGAGTCTCTTAAATCCATTACCATTCATTCGTTCAGCAAATTGAGTACCTGATTTGTGCCAGACACTCTTCTATGTGTTGGGGATACGTCAGTGAACAAAACAGACAAAAATCTTTGCCCTGGAAATACATACACTCCAGTCAGGGGAGAGGAACAATAAGCCAAAGGAAGGAAATTACAGAGTGTGCTAGAAGGTGGTAAGTGTTTCAGAAAGTAAGTAAAGTGGGTTCGGGAGTTGAGAGTTTGGGAAGGAGGAAGGGGATAAATGATGGCAACTTTAAATAGAGTAGTCAGAGAGCTCTTACTTAGAAGGTGAAATTCAAGTAAAAACTTAAAGGAGGACATGGAATTAGCCATGTGGACAGCTGGGGGAGGGCTTCCATGTAGAGAGGACAGCCAGAGCCAAGGCCCAGAGGCAGGAGCATACCTGGTAGTTTTAGGGAACAGGAGGCCAGGATGCTGAGTGGAGTAGGGGGGGGGGGTCAAAGGAGAACCTTGAGTCTAGGTGGTTCTAGACAGGTATTTTTGTCTGTTTTGGGCCCTGAAGGTTGCTGGCTGTTGGACTTGGGCTCTGAGAGAATAGGGATGCTGTTGGAATGTTTGTACAGGAGCGATGTGACCTGAGTTTTGTTTGTAAAGGGTTAGGCTTTGGCTGTGACATTAGGACTAGGCTCTGGGGACAGGAACAGAAGCAGGGGGACCAGTTTTGCAGCCTGTGCAGCTTTCCAGGTGAGCAGGGATTTGGCTTGGAGCAGGATGGTATACAGGAGGTGACAAGAATTGGCAGGGCTCTCTAGCTGTGTGTCTGTATGTAGACACTGACCACAGATGGCATTTGAGCACTAGAAACCTGGTGGGTCCACATGGAGTTTCCATAAGCACATAATATACACCAGGTTTCAAAGACTTAATATAAAAAAAATAAGAATGAAATCTATCTTGCTTTCTTTCTTGTCTTTTTTCTCTTTTCTCTCCTTTCCTCTCCTCTCATCTCCTCCCCTTTCCTCCCCTCTCTCTTTTTTTTTTCTTTTTTTGAGACTGAGTCTCGCTTTGTCACCCAGGCTGGAGTGCAGTGGCATGATCTTGGCTCACTGCAATCTCCACCTCCCAGGTTCAAGTGATTCGCCTGCCTTGGCCACCAAGTAGCTGGGATTACAGGCTGTGTCACCATGCCTGGCTAATTTTTGTATATTTAGTGGAGATGGAGTTTCATTATGTTGTCCATGCTGTTCTCAAACTTCTGACCTCAGCTGATCCACCTGCCTCGGCCTCCCAAAGTGCTGGGATTACAGGCATGAGCCACCATGCCCGGCCATGTCTTGCTATTTTCTACATGGATTGCATGTTGAAATGGTAATGTTTTGGCTATTGTGGGTTAAATAGAATATATGATTAAAGTTAATTTCATCTATTTCTTTTTACTTTAAAAAATGTGTCTTTTAGAGGATTTGAAATTACACATGTGGCTTGCATTTGTGCCCTGCATTTTATTTCTGTTGGACAGTGCTCTTTGGGACATGCTTTGAAGAAGGAGTCAACAGGATTTGACAGATTACAGAGGAGAGGCTTCACGGGTGACTCCAAGACTTCAGGGCTGAGCACCGGGAAGAATGGGATTAATATTAGCCAAGATGAGGAAGGCTGTAGGTTTGGCAGGTGTGTGGGTAGGTTAGGAGTTTAGTGTTGAATATGTTGGAGGTGTTTATGAAACTTTGAAGTGGAGATGGAAAATAGGCAGTTGGATGTATAAGTCCAGGCTTCAGGGGAAGAGTTCAGGCTGAGGATGAGGATGTGGGAGTCTGAGCAGAGGTTGTATTCAAATATTCAATCCATGAGACTCGATGAAATCACATCTCTTCTGGATGATTTACAGCTTGCAGAATCATTTTCTCTGTCTTTGTAGGTTTATGTCTTTATTTTGTTTCATCTATTTTTCAGTTATTCACTATTTTAGTGAGTTTTGAGTAGGAGCCAGATTGGATGCATGTGTTCAGTTCACCATCTAACACTGTATTAACTACTTTAAACTCATGTGGTTGTCCGATTATTTTTCTGATCTTTTATTCTGGATAGAAGAAGATGCCTATGAAGTTGTAGTAATCAGTAAACCTTCCCACATCAGCCTTTCTGGAAAAATAATGTCTTCTGCGTTCCCCATAGGCAAGAAGGCTGCTCGATCTTGCCACAGTGAAGGCGAATGGATTGGCTGCCTTCCTTCTACAGCATGTTCAAGAATTACCAGTCCCGTTGACTCTGCCTTTGGAAGGTAGGTGTATGTACTCAGTTAATCAGAAAGGGAAGGCAAGTCAGTACAGATCCAGTGTGATCCAGCAGAACACACCTCGGTTAGCGTCCCATATGCTGGCAGTGCAGCCTCCCTGTGACTCAGTTTCCTCATGTTAAGGATAGCACCACCCCCTATCTCATTGGGTTTTTAGGAGGATTAAAAGGACAAAAGTATATAATGTTAGCTATTAGCTTTCATTATCTCCCACACAATGTAATGGTAATTAGAGCTACCATATATTCAGGACTAATTAAAGGTGCTACTTAACTATCCAAACTCTCATTATCTGTACCAAAAAAATATGGACATATGTTTGGAGTTAGGGCTGGTATCTCTTGATCTCTGAAATTTAGCAGCTCACAATTGGAAACTGAAGAACCAAGTGGATCTAGAGACTGTGGTATCCCTCAGTGCCCAGGGTCACCACCCAAACTCACAACAGGTGGGGCTTGAACAGCACCATTTAACCATGCCAGGCATCCTGCCAGGTGCCTTATGGACAATGTCTACCCTTTGCAACAACCCTGAGAAGTAGGTCGTGTTTTTTTCCACCATATAGATGTGGAAACTGGGCAGAGAGGTTAAGTGACAAGGGAGGGGGAGATGGGTCTGATTGTAAACTGTCCCCACCTGTACTTTCTCTTTTCTTGGGAGAAGAAATGTCAGCTGTAAAGAGAGAGTGCAAGCCTGGCACTCTTTAGGGCTTATTCCTACACCGCTGTACAGAAAGCTCATTGGCACCGAAGCCCCCTGAGCTGTGCGTGGCTCTGGCAGATGGGTCTATCACCCTGGGCCCTGGCCTCTGGGCAGTGAGCAAGCCTGTGGAAGGGGTGACTGGAAGCCTGTGCCTGGCACTCAGTTGTGCACCATCTCATCAAAGAATGGGATGTAGACATCAGTCCACCACACAGGGGTGCACAGCATGGAGCGCGGGGCCTGGTTCAGCCCCTGGTTGAGGTTAGCTGTTGATATCATCAAGTACAACTGGTCACTGTAAGACCAGGCCAGGGTGCAAGATTCCCCACATTTCTAAAGGTGACAACTGATGTGTTTATTTCTCTATAAAATGACATTTTTTTTTTCCTGGAGAATTTTAGTATCATTGGTGATGGCTGGAAAGCCTGCATTGGAAATCAGGTCAGAAGAGGAAGATATATATCTGATATGTATTGGAGAGGAAGATATCTATCTTATGGTCTAAGTTCAGTGATCCTGGTATATTCAGAGGGCAGAGAACTCAGCAATAATCATCAACTCTGGGAACAACAGAGGTGACATAAACACAGCGTGTCCCCTCTGTGTGACCACAGATAACCATCAATGAACTCAGAGCTCTCTGAAAATTGCTTGTTAGTTTTGGGGTTGAAAATAAGTGGGCGAGTGTTTGGTTGGGAGCAGTGAGGCTGTGATGGCCGAGGACCGTTCCACCAACCTGGGACTAAACCAGTACTTCCCCATTTCCCCTGAAAGGGGAACTAAACCCTGACACAGGAAATGGTTTGCTTGCATTGCTGTCAGGATGAAAAAGGAAGAGCAGTAGCCTTTTAAACACACCCAGTGCATGAAGTCTCCCAGCATGGGGTGCATGGGGAGGATGGGGAAGTGGAGGCAGGATCACAGACTTTCATTTGAGTGCTCGGCTGGGGTGCCCTGGTGGCCCTGAGGCCCTCCATTGCTAGGAAGATCCAGATCACTCAGGATCATCTCCCCATCTCGAAGTTTAGCTTCATCACATCAGCAGAGTTCCTTTTGCCATGTAAGGTAACATATTCACAGGTTCCGAGGCTCAGGACATGGACATCTTTGGGGGGTCTATTGTTGTGCCTACTATATCCATTAATAATGCTGATAATAAACACTGTGTGTTGGGAGTTTGCCATATCAAATATTCTTCTAAACTCTATTTTATCTCACTGCCTCCTGAAACAATCCTTCCAGGTATATATTGTCCCCATTTTTACAGATGAGAGAACTGAGGCCTGGAAAGGCTAAATGGCTTGCTCAAGTGAATGGCAGACCCAGGTTTTCAAACTCAGGTGTGTCTGACTTCAGAGACTGGGCTCCTGGGCCCTTCAGTCTATTGTTTCTCTTTAGAGAAAGACAACTGAGGCTGAGTGGTGAAGGGATTTATCTAAAGCCACTGGCCACTATGGCAGGACAGATATCAGAATACAGGTCTTCTGATCCCAGCCGAGAGCCTCTTCTCATCATCTACAACTCCTCCTGGTGTCCGTAATGATAACGGCAGTCACTGATGTCTTTCGAGCACTTACTTTGTGTTGGGCACTGTGCTAAGCGTTTGACATCCGTTATCTTAGTTGATCTGCGTAAAAACTCTGTAAGGTAGTGACCAACATTTCTCCCACCTTACAGAGGTGGAAACTGAGGGTTAGGAAGTTTCTTTGACGGTCCTCAAAGTCCACAGCTTGTGAATGGAGGAGCCAGGATGGGCGCCTGCTGGCTCGCCTGTCCCCTCAGTTATGTCACCTTTCCCTGCAGCAGCCCCCTGTCTGGTTAGGTCCTATCTTCACCATGGTGCCCCCTTCATCTGCCTCCTCTTCTGCCTTCCAGCTTCCACATGCAAGAAGTACATGGCCAAGCTGAGGACCACAGTGTCTGCTCAGTCTCGCTTCCTCAGTACCTATGACGGGGCAGAGACGCTCTGCCTGGAGGACATATACACAGAGAATGTCCTGGAGGTCTGGGCGGATGTGGGCATGGCTGGACCCCCGCAGAAGAGCCCGGCCACCCTGGGGCTGGAGGAGCTCTTCAGCACCCCTGGCCACCTCAATGATGATGCGGACACTGTGCTGGTGGTGGGCGAGGCGGGCAGCGGCAAGAGCACACTCCTGCAATGGCTGCACTTGCTGTGGGCTGCAGGGCGAGACTTCCAGGAATTTCTCTTTGTCTTCCCATTCAGCTGCCGGCAGCTGCAGTGCGTGGTCAAACCACTCTCTGTGCGGATGCTACTCTTTGAGCACTGCTGTTGGCCTGACGTTGATCAACAGGACATCTTCCAGTTCCTCCTTGACCACCCTGACCGTGTCCTGCTAACCTTTGATGGCTTTGACGAGTTCAAGTTCAGGTTCACGGACCGCGAACGTCACTGCTCCCCAACAGACCCCACCTCTGTCCAGACCCTGCTCTTTAACCTTCTGCAGGGCAACCTGCTGAAGAATGCCCGCAAGGTGGTGACCAGCCGTCCTGCTGCCGTGTCAGCATTCCTCAGGAAGTACATCCGCACCGAGTTCATCCTCAAGGGCTTCTCTGAAGAGGGCATCGAGCTGTACTTGAAGAAGCGCCATCGTGAGCCTGGAGTGGCGAACCGCCTCATCCGCCTGCTCCAAGCGACCTCAGCCCTGCGTGGTTTGTGCCACCTTCCCGTGTTCTCATGGATGGTGTCCAAATGCCACCAGGAACTATTGCTGCAGGAGGGCGGGTCCCCGAAGACCACTACAGATATGTACCTGCTGATCCTACAGCATTTTCTGCTGCATGCTGTCCCCCCAGACTCAGCCTGCCAGGGTCTGGGACCCAGTCTCCTTCTGGGCCGCCTCCCCACCCTCCTGCGCCTTGGCAGACTTGCTCTCTGGGGCCTGGGCATGTGCTGCTATGTGTTCTCAGTCCAGCAGCTCCAGGCAGCACAGGTCAGCCCTGATGACATTTCTCTTGGCTTCTTGGTGCGTGCCAAAGGTGTCATGCCAGAGAGTATGGCGCCCCTGGAATTCCTGCACATCACTTTCCAGTGCTTCTTTGCTGCGTTCTACCTGGTACTCAGTGCTGACGTGCCGCCAGCCTTGCTCAGACACCTCTTCAATTGTGGCAGGCCAGGCAACTCGCCGATGGACAGGCTCCTGCCCATGCTGTGCATCCAGGGGCCACGGAGGAAGGACGGCAGCGTGGCAGCTTTGCTGCAGAAGACTGAGCCGCACAACCTTCAGATCACGGCAGCCTTCCTGGCAGGGCTGTTGTCCTGGGAACACCGTGGCTTGCTGGCTGAGTGCCAGGCATCTGAGAAGGCCCTGCTCCAGCGCCAGGCCTGTGCCCGCTGGTGTCTGGCCCGCAGCCTCCACAAGCACTTCCACTCCATCCCGCCAGCCGCGCCGGGTGAGGCCAAGAGCATGCACGCCATGCCCAGGTTCCTCTGGCTCATCAGGAGCCTGTACGAGATGCAGGACGAGCGGCTGGCACGGAAGGCTGTACGTGGCCTGAATGTTGGGCACCTCAAGTTGACATTTTGCAGCGTGGGCCCCACTGAGTGTGCTGCCCTGGCCTTCGTGCTGCGGCACCTCCGGCGGCCCGTGGCCCTACAGCTGGACTACAACTCTGTGGGTGACATTGGCGTGGAGCAGCTGCTGCCTTGCCTTGGTGTCTGCAAGGCTCTGTAGTGAGTGTTGCTGGGCATTGCTGTTCGGGCAAGGGGGAGCACCATCAAGGTTAATCATGGGAGCCCCGAGCTGGGATCCAGAAATCTGGGCCCAGCTTTACCTCTTTCACCCTTCTTTGCAACCCTTCCCAGATCCCTTCCCTTCTGGGTCTTAATTTCAATATGTGACAATGACAGCCATACTTTACTGACTGGCATATGTGCTGGGTCTGGTGCTACGCTTTCCAGAATGACCTCATCTAACCTTTACAACCACCTTGGGCTGTAGGCAGGAATGTTATTATCTCCATTATCCTTGACTTGAAGCTCAGAGAAGTGAAGTAACTTGTCCAGGGTCACACAAGAAATGGCAGAGCTGGGTTTCACAAATCACATCTTTCTGATTATAGGTTTCCTGTCCCGCCACCAGTCTGTGGATACACTTCAGGGGCTCCCTGAAAGCCTTGAGGTCATATGCAGAAAGTTTTGTGTAATATGTGTCGGTATCAGGAACGACACCAAATCAGAGGTGACTTGTGCCCCATCAGAGACTTTAACATTCCAGCCAGATGGGAATTTCAGGACCCAAGAGATGGATAGGGGCTGCAGGGTTTCAACCACTCTTGGACTCCTTAGGTAGCACAGTGCCCAAGCAGGATTTCAGCACTACCTGTATTGCTTAGGGCCCCAGCCAAAGATGTCAGGTTTTGCCCTTTGGAGAATCTGTGCTCCTGAACTCAGGGGTCTCTTTGTACATCTTAGGCCTGGGGATTGGACTCCCACGATTCCCCAACAAACTTCCAGCTTTGAAAGGGGAGGCCTTGCTTCTATGTAGAACCTATGAGAAAGCAGAAGTTCTAGATAGAAATTAAGATCTATTCCCAGCTTCCTGGGGCTTTAGGCTACCGCCCCGCCATGACCTTAATTGACCCTCAGCAAGGGACGACCCTCTTCTTGAGAGTATTAGGATGGTATACATCTTCTCTGAGGCAAAGCAATGAAATTTATTTTCCTCCATGGACCAAACACATGGATATCCACTAGAAACTGTGCAGTGATTTTTGTTAACCCTGACATAGGGATGTTGGTCATAAGGTTATAGCAAAATAACAACATAATACATAACGTATATAGCAAATATATATATGTATTCTATGCAATGAATATAAATACGATTATACCCATCATGGTCTTGGAGGAAACAGTTGACACACTTCAAATGGGTGATTCGAGGAGAGTTTAATAAAGAGATTGTTTACAAGCCATGGGCAGGCGTTAGGAAGAGCAAGAGGGTTGGTGCAGGGGCCTGGGATTAGTAACAGCCGGGAGAGGGTAGACCTGAAGGGGCAACGGGAGGGAGGCTAATGAGCTGGGGGGAAGGTATGAAGAGGGCTGCCTGAGATTCTGCAACGTGGAAGAATACAGCTGGCCCCTAACTCCCTTCCTCGATCCTTGCTTCTGGCCAGCGTCTTCCACTGGCTGGACCCATTAGGGAGGCCAAGCGGGCTGCTTGCTGGAGTAGTCCTCAGC
Organism: Cebus imitator; assembly: GCF_001604975.1. Taxonomy (NCBI): domain Eukaryota; kingdom Metazoa; phylum Chordata; class Mammalia; order Primates; family Cebidae; genus Cebus; species Cebus imitator. Next base: position 4,917,279 of record NW_016107378.1, on the reverse strand, counting down.
CATCAGCCTCCCATGAGCCAGAGACGGGTAGAGAAGTGAGAGAGTGGATGTGGCCAGGCAAATGGAAGACAGCCAGCACCAAACTCTATTTCCCTAGGAGGGAGGATCATGATACTTGAGTGGGAATTTGGAAACCTATCTGTTGGAGCAATTTTCCTGATAGAAATAAGAATGTGCATTTTCCTGGGTAGTAGACTCATAGTTTTTACCCCAAGACGCCAGGCACTCCTGGCCTGTGTGATCCTCATAGGCCAGTGCATCCCTGGACTTCTGGAATGGATCTTCTGTTCTTGGTTAGGGATGTCCATTCCCAGGATGTGCAGAAGGGCTCCGGGAAACCTGTGGGTCTGTCTCTATTTTCAGAGAATGGTGAGGATGGCCTGGTTCTACCTCATGGTGCTCAGTCTGTGGTGTGTAAAGGCACTTGTGGAAGTGCAGATTCCTGGGCCTGCCCCTAGTGATTCCCATTCAGTAGGTTTGGGGTGGTTCCCAGAGCATCTATATTTTTAAGAAACAACCCTGGTGATTCTGATACAAGTGGTCTCACCCTGGGAGAACTGGTCAGCAGCAACCAGCTTGGTTTTCCATTAGCAATTACTGTCCTTGAGCAAGCTCTGCTCCTCACCCTACACACACTACAACTGCCAAGGCCGTAGGGGAGGGGAAGAAGCCATGAGGTTGCTGTGAGTGCACTGTGTGTGTGTGTGTGTGTGTGTGTGTGTGTGTGTGTGTGAGAGAGAGAGAGAGAGAGGAAGGGAGGAAGGGGGAGGGCTCTCCCACAGTGCCAACCTGTCTTTCTCCCACTTGAAGTGTTTCCATGCCAACCGAGATCCTCAGCCTCTAGGAAACCCCATATACACAGTGCCCCTGTATAGGTTTCTTTAGATTCTGGCTCTCTCTGACTCCAGAGTGATGGGTTTCAAAGTTTTTTGGCTGTGACCCACAATGACTGAGAGAGAGATAGAGAGACAGAGAGAGAGCGCCCCCACCACCATGTAAACGTTAAACCAAAGCTTCATGAAATGACTTTGCTCTGTGAACTCTGATGCCCTGTGCTCTCTTCTGTTCTGTTCAATCTGTATTTTAGAAATGCTTCTCAGGACCTCAAAACGGTTTGCATGTCCCACAACCTGCAGTCTAAAAAATCACTGCTCTAGAGAAGTGGCCGTAAGAGGCCCTAAGGGGGAAGCTGCACCATGTCAGGGATAGGAGTGGGGCTTGGAGCCAAGTTGCCTGGGCTCAAAGCCTTTATGTGCTGTGCTTCCTTGGCAAAGTCACTTCACTTGTCTGTGCCTCAGTTTCTTTCTCACAAATGCACAAAATAATGGTACCCACTTCACTGGCTTGTCGTGAGGATTAAATTGGGCAGTGCTAAGGATAGGGACCAGGGCTAGCGATCACGATTCTAGGTTACTTTTACCATGTACCAGGTGCTCACAAGGCTTTATATACACAGCCTGGTGAGGCTGATAATACCATTACCACAGATGAAGACACCAACAGATAACTAGGAAGTGGCTGAGCAGGGTCACAATATCCAGCTGAGGCACTCCAGAGCCTGAGCTGTTAATCATTCAGTCAGGGCCTCCCAGGTTTGCCTGAAGGTAAAGAATCACGTGCACAGTTGTTAAAATATACAGATCCCTGGGCCCCACCACACACATACTGGATCACCAGCTCTGAGAGAATCTGTATTTTAGGGAAGCTTTCAGATGAACTTGTGATCAGGTGAGTTTTGGGAATGGTGCCCCAAGAGGAGTGGCAGGCCAGGCTTGCTGGGCAGGGACTGGCCTGCGGGAGTGGTATCACTGGGGTTAAGGACTGGGCACTAGCCACAGCCTGCCTGCCTGTTTCCAAGATTTGTGGCCAGTCTCATCCAGCTGGTCTACCGTCTGCTGGCTTAGATGATGGTAAATTTTTCCAGGGGTAGCCTGTCTAGCTCAGGCTGTACCTTTCCTATATATCAGCTCCTTTCCACCATCGTCCCCTTTGTGAGGCTGCTGTGATTATCATGTTCCTTTTGCAGAGATGGAAACATTGCTTCCAATTAGCTCTGTGATTTCCTTAGGATTCCAGGGTTCTTTAGTGGTGGATCTGGGCCCTACGTCCTGGACTGTCTCTGTCATAGTGCACCATACCATGTCACCCACCCTGCCAGGGACCTTGGGGTCTCCACTTTTTTGGGGTGCTCCATTTTTGCAGGGTTTCCTGGAAGCACAGATGCTGGCACTTCAGGGATGAATGAAAGTCTTTTTTGTAGATTTTTTATAGATTTGTAGATTTTTTTTTCTTGTCTTTCCAGCTCCGTTTTCAAATGTATTTGTCTTGTCTCTTTTAGTTTACGTGATAACAATATCTCAGACCGAGGCATCTGCAAGCTCATTGAACATGCTCTTCACTGCGAGCCATTGCAGAAGTTAGCGTAAGTCAACCTGGGCTGCGGACACTGGGCCCCAAGTCCCTTGGTCTCACCCCAGGTCATGCAGCCTGGGTAGCTGTGAGTGATGGGCTGGGGCAGGGGCTGTTTGCATGATGGGGTTGCAGGTAATTCCTGCTCAGAGGGGAAGGGCAACCCTGGGGTTGGGTGCTCCCTGTCCAATGTGCTTTGCTTCTGTGTCTCTGAACAGTCTGTTCAACAACAAATTGACTGATGGCTGTGCACACTCCATGGCTAAGCTCCTTGCATGCAAGCAGAACTTCTTGGCATTGAGGTGAGCCCAAGTTTTCCTTATTCCCTGGAAACTCTTTTTTGCCCCACAGCTGAGTCAGTCTGGTCTGGTCTTGGGCTGGCGCTGCCCACACTGGCTGCTGACCTCCTTACTGAATGTAGGGGCAGTGTGTCATTTTGAGCAGGGGTTCTCTCTAATGCCATCATCTCCCCTGTAAACTCTGGACTAGCCCTGATGAGGGCTTCCTGTCTTTTGACCTTTAACCCATAGGGCAAAAATGGTTTTCTAGTCCCCTTTCCTTTTCTGTGTCTAAGAGTGTCACAGCTCTCTGGGGTGACTGAGTTCCATAATGCATGTTCAGCTTGTCTCACTGGGGAAGGCATACACAGTTACTTGCCACCCCAGCTGTGGCAGCACTCCCAGAAGGTCCTTTCCCCATTCAGAGCATGCAAGGTTTGCAGTGTCATCTGGGTCTGCATTTCTGCTGCTCCAGTGTCTCCCAGTTTCAACTGGAGTCTCTCTCTCCTACCTGGTACTGTTAAATTGCCCCTCTAGCTGGCCCCTGGGTTGGCCTGGCTCTCTCTCTCTCTCTCTCTCTCTCTCTCTCTCTCTTTCCTGGATATTCTTGCCTCCTGTGATTTGCGAGGTAGTAAAAGAAGACAAGTTAAAAATTGCTTCCCTCTATTCTTTTACCTCGTGGGCTGGATTTGTGGATGGAAGCTGCCATCTTAAAATGGCTGGCCACATAGCTCAGTCTCGGCAAGGGCTACTGAGATCAGGACCACAGGTGCCAATCTGTATATTTGTACAAAGGACTCTGTCAGACTCACAAGCCTGGAATAGGCTGTGGCCAGATGTGGCTGACCCGTCCCGAGAAGGGTGCTAGTTTCACAAATGGAGGCTGTTTGTGGCCAACACAGTAGTCCTCTGTTATGTGCAGGAGAGACATTCTAAGGCCCCAGTGGATGCCTGAAACCAAGGAGAGGACCAAGCCCTACACATACCATGCTTTTTCCTATACGTACACACCTGCGATAAAGTGTCATTTACAAATTAGACACTGTAAGAAAGTAACAGCAACTCATAATAGAACAGTTATAGCAATATACTATAATAAAAACTATGTGAATGTGGTCTCTCTCCGTCTCTCTCAAAATACCTTCTTGTACTCTACTCACCCTTCTTCTTCTTGGGAAGATGTGGGAGGTAAAGTGCCTGTGTGACGGAAGGAAATGAGGTGGGTGGCGCGGCACTGCGAACTTGCGCTGGGCTGCTGTTGACCTGACCACACGTCAGGAGGAGAATCATCTGCTCCCGGAGATCCTGAATCTTTGAGCCCTGTGAGGTCAGTGGTTGGCCATCAGGAGCAGATAATGTTGACTACTTAGTGGGAGCATACAGGGTGTGGATACGCTGGACAGGGGGCTGATTCACGTCCTGAGCGGGATGGAGCTGGATGGTGCGTCATCAGAATAGCATGCAATTTAAAATGTATGAATTGTTTATCCCTAGAATTTTCCATATAATATTTTTGGAATGCAGTTGATTTCAGATAACTGAAACCATAGAAGATGAAGCTGCGGATAAGCAGGGGGCGGGGGACTACCGTATATCATTGTAATTCAGAGCACGAGCTCTGGAGTCAGACTGCCTGAGGTTTCAACCCTCGTTAGCTGCATGACCTCAGGTCAGCCCAATGTCTGTGTGCCTCCGTTTCCTCTTCTGTAGAATGGGGGTAATAACCATGGCTACCTCGCTGGCTGTAGTGATGAGCAAGAGAGTTAATCCACATGAAGGACTGCACCGTCTGGCAGGGGCTTTATATAGTAAACGAGTGGCTGCAAGATGCTGGGTAAATCACACAAGCACTCAGCTTGTTTCTCCTTATGTGAGTCCAGTCCTCCAAGCAGGGATCTGATGTGCCACACATTTATCGGGGAAAATTCCTATGAGGGGAAGTGGAGAAGGGAGCTGGGGGAGCCTGGGGGGTGTGTCCCTGAGTGAAGGAGAGAGGGAACGAAGGAAGGTTAAGACGGGGAACCTTGGACTTCAGGGCAGTCCTAAGACATTTAGGCAAGGTTGATGAAGAGTTCTTGAGCCAAGTACACCTGGCGGGGGAGCCTGGTGTCTCAGGCAGGGGCTGGCAAGCAGCCTTGGTGCCACACCAGGACATTAGATATTGGAGCACAGCAGCTGAGGCCCTTGGCTACCTTCAGGGAGCTGAGGCTGGAGACCTGAAAGGCGAGTTCTCCTACCTGCCACACCCTTCTCCAAGGGTGCAATAATACCAGCCGCATAGGATTGTTGTGAGCTGAGTGGCTTGAAGTTCCTTGAAAGGATGAAAGCCTATTGTTACCCCAGGAAGCCTGGGGTTCAGGTGAGCTCTGGGGCTTCTCTGAAGCATTTCGAGGTGTCTGGATTTGCTTGTAGCAGGAGGCTTCCTTGCTGCAATCTTCCCTGACCCCTAGCCTTGGCCTTCCCTCCCCCCTTCCCTCCTGGAAGGCTCAGTGGGCTCCCCTCCTCTCCCCCAGCCACGTGGACCTGCCCAAGCCTCTTGTTCAACAGGTAAAACCTACGTGAAGCAACAGCAGATCTGGGAAGGCTGCAGAGGGCACAGTGGGGTCTGGATCAAGAGTGGCTGAGACCGCAGGGAAAGGTGTGAAAGCTGAGTCACCCTTGCTGTCCTGGGGAAACCACCTCCCAGGACAACTCCCTACTGTGGCTCCTGCCCGGAGCTGTCATGCTGCTGTGCAAAATGGTGTGCTTCCATCACTTTCCCTTTGCTGGGGGAAAACGCAGTCATGGGAGCCACTGAGTAAACTGGACTGAGCAGCGAGGGCACCTGCTATGGCTGCTGCCTCTTGGGCAGGTCCTCAAAGCTTTCTTTCTGCCAGGACGCAGACGGCCAGCCCTCCTCATCTGGTTGCCGCTGTGTTCCCCCAGCCTCCTCTGTCTTCCCTTCCAGGCTGGGGAATAACCACATCACCGCTGCGGGAGCCCAAGTGCTGGCCGAGGGGCTCCGAGGCAACACCTCCTTGCAGTTCCTGGGGTAGGTTGGATTCCAGGAAGAGGGACCTGCATGGAGGGGCTTGGGACTTTTGAGGATTTAGGGGCAGGTGAAACTCTTCAGCCAGGAGGCCTGGGGGCAGTACAGCTCCAGTTGAAGGATGAGCCAGGGAGAGAGTGGGCGGCTCTTGACTGCTGTCTTGACATTTGCTGTATGCGTGACAAACAGGATGTTTGGGATGTTGGGGTTGGGGGAGGGCATTGCCCATGAGCTGGTGACAGGAAGCCCTCTGGTCCTCAGGGTGTGCTAGGGCTGTACATTGGCTGCATATTAAAACCACTTGGGAGCTTCTAAACACTATTGCCAGGCGCCCTCCCCCCCCACCCCAGACTGATGAAATGCAAATATCTAGGTGCAGGGCCCAGGTATCAGGAGTTTTAAAGAGCTTCCCAGGGGATGTGCCGCCATGAGTGAGGACCCCTGACCTAAGAAAGAGAAGGAAATGGGGAAGAATAGGAAGGCACCCAGGATGGGAGGGGCTGTGCTAGGTCGCTCAGAGCTCTTGCTCCCTGTAGGACCATGCTAGGGCCTACCAGGGAGGGGAGTACCCCAGACGGTAGCCCCAGGGCAGGCTTCCTCTCTTTGCTAGGCACCCAGGCTTGCACCCATGCTGTTCCCAGCAGCCGCTCTCCTATCCTGTCCTGCCCTACAGTAAACTGGGGTCCATTTGACAAGAACTGAGGGCTTGAGAACCTGGGCCTGTAGGAAGAGAGAATAACCTTAGGGCTTAGGTGTTCCAGCCCATTTCACAGGGAGGCAAGTTGCTGCCAAGTTGTGTTTTTTTGTTTTTGTTTTTGTTTTGAGACAGAATCTCACTCTGTCACCCAGGCTGGAGTGCAATGGCGCGATCTTGGCTCACTGCAACCTCTACCTCCATGGTTCAAGCAATTCTCCTGCCTCAGCTTCCCAAGTAGCTGGGATTACAGGCACCCACCACCATGCCCAACTGATTTTTGTATGTTTTAGTAGAGACAGGTTTTCGCCATGTTGGCCAGGTTGGTCTTGAAATTCCGACCTCAGGTGATCCGCCAGCCTTGGCCTCCCAAAGTGCTGGGTTTACAGGCATGAGCCACGGTGCCCGGCCCCCAAGCTCAGTTTGAGCCACGAATGGAACTTTGTGGCTCTAGACATCAGCGTCTTTTTCACACTGCATTAGTAGCAACAGAGTCTGGAATAAAGGAGGCCACAGCCCCACTGAGCTCTCTTTTACTTGAAGTCACATCTGCCACATTGGGGATATCTACCTCTTTCAACACATATTTATTAGGCTACCTGTCTGGGCCAGGCACTGTGCTAAAACCTTCAAACACTGTCTTTTGATACAAAGTGTTCTGTAACTTGCTTGCCTGTTTAAATTTTATTTTATTTTATTTTTTGCTTCACAGTATATTATAGGAAATTTTTTAGGTCGTTATGACTCCTTACTTACTTATTTATTTATTTTATTAATATTTACAGACAGGGTCTCACTCTGTCACCCCAGCTGGAGTACCGTGGTTGCAATCACAGCTCATTGTAGCCCTGCACTCCTGAGCTCAAGCGGTCCTCCTGTCTCAGCCTCCTGAGTAGCTGGGACTACAGGCACACACCACCATGCCTGGCCAATATTTTTGTGTTTTGTAGAGACGGGGTCTCACTGTGTTGCCCAGGCTGGTCTCAAACTCCTGGACTCAAGTGATCCTCTCTCCTCTCTCCTTGAGCGCCTAAAGTGCTAAGATTATACATGTGAGCCACCTCTCAGCCTGACCACATTTTTTAAAGAGTGCACAGTTACATAATCTATTTAACTGCTTAGCTTTTGAAGACTATTGTTCTCAGGTTTTTTGCTATTACAGTGCCATATCCCTGGGACACAGAGCAGTGCTGGCACATAGCCAGAGCTCAGTAAAGAAGTACCTGGTGGATGAAAGTGCCGGTCGGGCGTGGTGACTCATGCCTGTAACCCCAAACCCTTGGGAGGCTGAGGTGGGCAGATCACAAGGTCAGGAGTTTGAGACCACCAGCCTGGTCAATGGAGTGAAACCCCAACTCTACTAAAAATAAAAGAATTAGCCAGGGGTGGTGGCAGGCTACTTGGGAGGCTGAGGCAGGAGAATCGCTTGAACCTGGGAGGCGGAGGTTGCAGTGAGCCGAGATCATGCCACTACACTGTAGCCTGGGCAACAAAGTGAGACTCCATCCAAAAAAAGAAAAAAAAGAAAAGAAAAGAAAGTGCAGTGGACTTCCTAGTTCAGCTGCCCCTTGCTAACTTGTGCACATACCTGTCCAGGGTAGGTCTCTAATCGATGAGTCAGAAGGTATGAGTTGGGCTTTACCTTTTGGAAAGGGATGGTTTTGAACTACAGTGAGTCAGAGGAGGATGGCCCAGAAGCTGAGGGAGTTTGACATGAAGGAATTGGCGGTGTTAGGAAGAAGCAGGAGAGAGAGCTGGCTTGCAGAAGAAACATTAGACTTGTTCTGGGCAGGTACTGAGGGTAGCTAAGGACTTGTGGGTGGCAGTTACTGGGAAGTAGATCTGAACTAAGTGTCAGAAAAAGTGTCATAAGTGTAAATTACTCTTGTCAGTTAGTTCCTGTCCTTAGGGGTTTGGGCTGGGTAGGCATCTACTGTTCTCTAAGTCTGTAATGTAAAACCAATGAAAACTCTTGGTGAAGTTTGGCCATCCTACCCAAAAGATGGAGGCAGGTTCACTTTGCTGAGACCAGCAGCCCCAGTGAGGCCACTCTGGGATTGAGTGGTCCTGCCCCTCTGGCTGGGACTGCAGAGAGAGGAGGACTGTTAGTTCATGTCCAAAACACATATCAAGCACTCACTGACACTGTGTGTTGATTCTTTTGGCCTTTTCAGGTTCTGGGGCAACAGAGTGGGTGATGAGGGCGCCCAGGCCCTGGCTGAAGCCTTGAGTGATCACCAGAGCTTGAGGTGGCTCAGGTAAGCTTCAGAGCCTATTCTGTAATTTTCATGGGGAGACCAGATGAAGAGGGAGGAGCTGGGGCCAATTTTGATGGTCTTTGAACTTTATTTCTACCCCACAATGTTAGGCAATGGAGTAAGCAAAAGAGACCATTGGATTTCAAGACAGAACACTGGAGTCTTTCTGGGTGACTTTGGAAATGTCCCTGTCTTCTCAGGGTTTTGATTCATTATCTGTAACTTGAAGATCTTGGGGTGGATCAGGTACATTTTATCTTAAGGACCAATTCCAATCATTGGTAGTAGCTGCACAGTGCACCACAATGAGAAGAATTCTAAAGCTGCACCTGGGCTTAAAGGGCACTGTAATCAATTAGGGATGTCTAAAAAAAAAAAAAAAAAAAAAAAAAAAAAAAAAAAAAAAAAAAAAAAAAAAAAAAAAAAAAAGGCAGTGCAATCAATTAGTGATGTCTTAAAAGGATAAAAACAGAAAAGAGCACAGCAATCAATTAGTAATGTCTGAAATGGAGCAGACCAGGAGGGTGCCATGAATTTTGCCCTCCATAGGTTAGCTTATCTCCGAGGTTCTTCCCTGTTCTGACATGTTTTTTTTTTCCATGATTATCTCCAGCCTGGTGGGGAACAACATTGGCAGTGTGGGTGCTCAAGCCTTAGCACTGATGCTGGCAAAGAACGTCATGCTAGAAGAACTCTGGTGAGTTTGGGGAATTCTCTGTTCTGGGGAGATGGATCACAATCTTTGTTGATCCCCTGGCCTTATCCACAGGAACAGTTGTGTGGGTAGACAAAGGTGGATGATTGATTGATTCACTGTTTGATCGTGTTTGTCTTTATATGTACTGAGTGATATGAAGCTTATAGAGCCTGGTATGTACATGCTAATTTTTTAATTTAATAAATATTGGTTTTCTGATTTGATGACTGCCTCCACATGGCATAAATGTTAAGAGCACAGACTCTGGAATCAAGCAGGCTGTGATCTTAGGCAAGTTAAATAACAATTTCAGAATCTCAAGTTTCATATCTGTAAAATGAGGGTAAGAATACTTCCAACTATAAAAGATTTTTGCAAGAATTAGATAAGGTAGTGCCTGCGAAGACCTTAACATAGTGCCTGGCATATTTTTACATGCTCCTTAAATGTTAAATTAGAATAGTGGCAGGGTTACTACCACTATTACAGCCGCTGCTGCTGCTACAACTACTCGTACTGTGACTACCACTAATAATAAAGTTTTGTTATTTTAAAGTGAATTTGAGTTCCCAAGAGCACTGGGTATTAGAGTCAGGGGTCACTGTGGAAGGTGGAATGGAGTTTTGATAGTTGAAAGAGGAACCATGAATTGTACTTATGCTATTGACCTGAAGCAGATTCTACATTTCCCATCCTTTAGATACCACAACTATCGTCTTCTGACATGTTCTGGGCAGTTTCAGATTATATCAGGGAGATAAAATGCTGCATGTTTGATTTTCCCTGGAAGCAGAAAGGCACTGCAGCATATGGGCATTGCCATAAGCAGATTTTGTAGATGGACCTCGGCTGCGGCAGGGCTTAGTAGCTCTACTAAAGTGTGATTGATTCTATCCTGATTGGATTTTGCTACTTGGAATTTCTTAGTAGAGGAAAACCTTATTGTGAGCATCAGTTATGATTACTGTTAAAAGAAAAACTTTAGGCAAATTAAATTTAGCAGAGCTGGTTTGAGCATATAGCAGTTTATGAATTGGGCAGCATTCAGAACTGGGAGATCTCCACTCAGCAAGGTGGGGGCAAGCAGTATCTATGGACAGGAAAAGGAAGTGATGTACAGAAACAGCTTGATTGGTTGCAGCTGGGCATTTGCCATATTTGGACATGGTGTGATAAGGTATTTGCCTTATCTGGACACAGTCTGATCAGCTGGTAGGCTGTGACTGACTGAAGCCTGGCTGCTGTGATTGGCTGACACTTAGCTGTTTGTTATAAGAATATATTGTTTGGTTGCAGTTTGCCACACAGAAACTCAAAGTATGGAGTTGGTCTCAGGCCAAATTTAGTTTAGCTCTATGTGAAGCTGCAGGTGACAGAATACCTCTGTCTACAGAGGTTTAAACATGGAAAGGGTTTATTTTTTCCTGTATAGGCAGCTGGAGGTAGGCAGTGTAGGGCTTGTATAGTAGCTGCAAGAGGCCAGAAGAGGTCTCAGCTCTGTCTCATTCTCTTTCTGCTCCATCATCCTTAGCCTGTGACTTTATTCTCATGGTTGGTTGCCTCATGATCACAGGATGGCTGCTCCAGCTGCAGCACTACTTCTGTATTCCAGGATTCAGTCTGTATACCTAGGAAAGCCATCTGGGTTTCTCTCTTTTAAAAAGCCTTCCTGGAAGCCCCACCTGTCAACTTCCCCTTATGTATCAACCACGTGTATGTCACTTGACCAACCCACATGTATGTTGTTTGACCAACCCTGGCTGCAATGGAGAGTGGGAAATGTAGTATTTTCACCAAGGGTATGGCTGTTCAAATGAAATGAGACTCCATTAATAAGGGAGAAAGAAAAGATGGATATTGGGGAGCTGGGGGATGAGGGAACTTATTACATAGTGGAGCCCTTGGCGTGAATTCTCTTGCAAATATGTCCCTGGAATTGAGAATCCCCACACAGTACTTTATCTGTTCTTTGTTTATTCATAAGTTTGGGTTTTCAGATGTTGGATTTCCTGTATGGAGGGCATGTGAGTTAATCTTTATTGACATCATCTTCCATAATCAACATTATCGTATCAGCTGGATTTTCTTTCTTGTTCTCACAGCCTGGAGGAGAACCATCTCCAGGATGCAGGTGTATGTTCTCTCGCAGAAGGACTGAAGAGAAATTCAAGTTTGAAAATCCTGAAGTAAGGAACCTATAAGCAGGAGCCAGGACAATAATTGCTGGCCTTTGGAAGGGGCATTTCTGAATCAGATCTGGGCAGCTCCCAGCTGGGGTAAATTCACACGAGGGGGCCTGCCTTGGCCTTGGTGGACAAGGATTCCAGTGCAAGTTGTTTATCTGGGAGATGGTCCCAGCAAATGCTGATAGGAGAGTGGTGTAGTGAGACGGGGAAGCGAAGATACCAGGAAAGGGTAGTTATCAAACCCGTTATCACTGAGTGAAATTGGAGCTCAGTACTCTGGGGCACTCCTGGAGCCAGTGCAGAACACACCTGGTCACCTACCCAACCAATGGGTAAGGAAGTCCTGGTATTTATCTACCAACCACCTATCCTTCCTGTATTGATGTGTGCTCATGGGGCGCTGATTCTCCAGCACTTCCAGCTCAACCTCACCCAGCTGAACATGTTTTTGGGGTCAGGAGAATGGCCTCAGGCAGAGAGTGGCAGGTCTTCTCCACAAGCAGTGGCTGGGAAGGTGATATGGTGGGGACCACTGTAGCCTCCTCCAGTGTCTGACTCAGTGGCTTGGGACCCGTGCCACAAAGAGATGGACAGCGGAGTTGAACATGAACCCACCTAGTGACCATCATGGGCTTGTCGGGGTGCTCTCTGAGGCTGATGCCAAAATTCTTATTTCAAGGAGACCTCAGGAACCCCATCAGATGGCTCCTTTTGCTGGAGGAAAGTGGCATCTGCCTTGGCAAATATGGCCCTAGGAAAACACTTCCTTTAGAGATAGACAGACAGCTGCCTCTGTGAGTGCCAGCTTTGCTGCCAGGCTGCCATCCACTCTGGTGATGCTTGTTTGTGTTGCTTTCTTTCACAAGCTAGGAAGTTTCCAAATATTTGGAGAAAACACTTCCACTAATCATTTGGGTGGAAGTGGGCTGGGAAGTTGGGGTGAAGCCCATATGTGTCTGCGCCAGATGCCAGCTTTGCACTGAGGGTGGGCCTTTGGGAACACCAGGCCCATTATCAACCCAGTATGGATATGGCAGTTTGTCTTCCCGCCTTGTCACAGCCTTACCCCACTTGACTCTGGTGGATGCCAGGCAATGAGGCTGGGGTTGTCCCATGGCACTCTGTCATCAGCCTTATTATTCTGCATCCTGAACTATATCATCCCCCACAAAAATTGAACTTATATCTTTTTTAAAAAAGAGAGATACCTGCATCTTTCTTTTTCAGGCTTAGTTTCTGCCGACAGTTGGTTAAGAGTCCAGGCCCTGGAACTAGGCAGCCTGGGTCTTGCCCTAGCTCCACCATTACCAGCTGGTTCTCCTTGGATGAGTGCCTCAGTTGCCTCAAGTGTAAATGGAGATAATGGCTGGACCTTCATTATAGGCCGTGAGCATTCACTGAGGGAATGTAGGTAACAAAAGTAAGTTGTAGGTTAGAGCAAAAGTAATTGTGGTTTGCAACCATGAATTTTAAATCATTATGAAGAGTTTAAATCATTATAACTAAAGTGCTTCTTTATTAATGAAAATAGGAACCATTACAACCAACACATTTTTTGCAAATAAGAAATAAGTTTGTTTATTCCTGTAGCATAAAAATTCATGCTTCGGGATTCGACGAACTCTTGGAAAGTATTTTCTGCTTCCTGCTGATTGTGGGAGCATTTTCCCTGCAAAAAGTTGTCGAGATGCTTGAAGAAGTGGTAGTCAGTTGGTGAAAGGTCAGGTGAATATGGTGGATGAGGCAAAACTTCATAGTCCAATTGTGCGATGTGTGGTCAAGTGTTGTTGTGGAGAAGAACTGGGTCCTTTCTGTTGACCAATGCCGGCTGCAGGTCTTGCAGTTTTTGGTGTATCTCATTGACTTGCTGAGCATACTTCTCAGATTTCTTGGTTTCACTGGGATTCAGAAAGCTGTAGTGGATCAAACCAGCAGCAGACCACCAAACGGTGCCCAGGACCTTTTTGTTGGCACAAGTTTGGCTTTTGAAAGTGCTTTGGAGCCTCTTCTTGGTCCAACCACTGAGCTGATCAATGCCAGGTGTATGAAATCCACTTTTCATCACACGTCACAATCAGAACAAGAAATGGTTTGTTGTTGTTGCATGGAATAAGAGAAGACGAGGCTTCAAAATGACAATTTTATTGATTTTCACTCAGCTCATGAGGCACCTACTTATCAATCTTCTTCACCTTTCCAATTTGCTTCAAATGCTGAATGACCATGAAATGGTGGACGTTGAGTTCTCAAGTAAGAAGATCACGTTTAGTTGTAAGATCTCAAGTAAGATCAATGTTGAGTTATAAGAAGATTGGCTTTGATGATTGCTCTCAATTGTCTACTTCTGATGGCTGGTCAGTATGCTCCTCATCTTGAAGGCTCTCCTCTCCTTTGCAAAACTTCTTGAACCACCACTGCGCTGTACGTTCATTAGCAGTTCTTGGGCCAAATGGGTTGTTGATGTTGCGAGTTCTCTCTGATGCTTTATGACCCACTTTGAACTCGAGGAAGAAAATTGCTTGAATTTGCTTTTTGTCTAACATCAGTTCCATAGTCTAAAATAAATATAAAATAAGCAGCAAGTAGTAAGTCATTAGAAAAAAATAAAACAAGGAATGTGCATTAAAATGATGTATAACATAACCACATTTATTTAAGAATGTATTCCAATATCAAACAGCAAATTTCAACAATGCAAAAACTGCAGTTATGTTTGCACCAACCTGATAGAAGCTCAACAAATACTGGCTATTATGGTTAGTGTTGCCTTGTGGTCAGCTTGTAAGACATTACTAAGATTGTGGGAAAGGGGGAAAACCTGGAGTGGACATTATTAGGCAAAGCTATAAGCAGAAGAGCAACATGGGAAACATGTGACTCCTTTGTTGCTGTGTCTGGCCCTATCCTATCTCCCCTCCCTGTTGCCAGCTACCTCATATGTTCTCTGATCTCTGTCTCTGTGCCCTCAAAGACTCTCCTGAAAATGGAAATACTACTGCTCATTGGTTATTTTCTATCAATTAAGTACAGTATTTGTCTGTTTTCATGCTGATGATAAAGACATACCCAAGACTGGGCACTTTATGAAAGAAAGAGGTTTATTGGACTTAACAGTTCCACATGGCTAGGGAGGCCTCACAAGCATGGCAGAATTTGAAAGGCACATCTCACATGGTGGCAGACAAGAGAAAACAACTTGTGCAGGGAAACTCCCCTTTTTAAAACCATCAGATCTCATGGAACTTATTTACTATAATTAGGACAGCATGGGATTCAATTACCTTCCACCTGGTCCCTCCCACAACATGTGGGAATTCAACATGAGATTTGGGTGGGGACACAGCCAAACCATGCCAAGTACTGTGTAAGTGTTTTAGGTATGCAGAGAGTGGAGGGTCTTCCCAGCAAGCAGAGTGTGGGGAGAGGATGGGGGCACTGGTGGCTGACTTAGTGGCCAGGGATTTGCACCAAAAGGAGATGGATGACAGATGTGAACAGGAGCCTGCTTATGGCCATCACAATTTCAGTTCTTATGCTCAATGACATGGGTTCTCTTTTAGGCCCATTTTACCAATGAGGAAATTGGGACTAATTTGCTTGAGAGCAAAATGGAAGTGGTGTAGATGAGATTTAAACCCAGGAAGTCTACCACTAAAATGCAGATACTTAACCAGTATCCTAAGGGAGTGGCTACTTAAGTTGATAAACTCATCTGGTGAATGGAAGAGAGATGGGTACATTTCGCTGAAGTTACTGAGCCTTTGTTGTTGAGCTCATTGGGAATCTCAGACATGAGTGGGGTATGTCTAGCGGACAGGTGGGCTTCAGTAGGCTGGCTAACTCCTAAAGTCTCTTTAACTGGACAGTTTCAAGAGGAAAACCAAGAATCCTTGAAGCTCACCATTCTATCTTCTTCTCCAGGTTGTCCAACAACTGCATCACCTACCTAGGGGCAGAAGCCCTCCTGCAGGCCCTTGAAAGGAATGACACCATCCTGGAAGTCTGGTAAGGCCCCGGGCAGGCCTATTGTAGCTCTCCAAGCCTCAGTTTTCCTATCTGTAAAATGGGGTGACGGGAGAGAGGAATGGCAGAATTTCAAGGATCCCTTCTGATTCTGACATTCAGTGAGAATGATTCTGCATGTGAAGGATCTGGTTGTCTGTCTAAGAAAGAAGTCTTTACATCTTTAAGTAGGGAGCAATTGTTTCATTTTTAAACCTTGACTATGTATTCAGCTACTTCTCTGTTCTATGAGATAGTGTAGGAATGGAGATGTGGCTGAAGAATGAAAAGGCAGCTCCTGCCCTCCTGGGAACTGCATCTGCCTTCACAGGTCAAGGATATTGTATCAGACTTTCTGTGGTTCTGAATGGAGCTTGCAAAGGTGAGGGACAGGTTGCACAGTGCATCCAATTCTCTATATTTAAAGCTGTAGTCCTTCATGTATTTGAAAAAGGCAAGAATCACATTCTTGATAGATTCTGTTGTTGCCTTAAAAAGAATGACCAGCCTTGGGGAGTCTGGGCAGCTGGGTCCAGTGTTGTGGACTCTCTCTGCTGAGTCACAGCTTTAAAGATTTGTCCTTCTTGTTTCCAGGGATCTATTTCTCAGACCATAAGTAAAGGTTTTCCCTGGCCTAATGTGCTGTAAGTGAATGTTACTATGTGTGTTCCAGACACTGGGCTAGAGATTAATATTTAAAAGCCAGGAATTTTCCTACTAAAAATCTATATCTGAGGGTTTTCTCAAAAGAGGTTGGAACTTTGGATGCCCATTCATGATGCCAGTGGTTAACCAGAGCACAAAAAAGGCTGAGTCTTCTCAGATGGGCAAACCCACTTTGGCTGACTGCAGATCCATCAAGCCTATTGCCTTAGACCAGAACTCTTCGGCAATTCATTTCTGTAAGCTTGTGACCCCTGCTTTAAATATGCAGGCCTTGTTCCCTCTCAAAAAGCATATTGAGGCTGCAGCAAATGCAGATTATCAAATGAAGCTAAAAACAAAAGCCTTGCCGGGCATGGCAGCTCATGCCTGTAATCCCAGCACTTTGGGAGGCTGAGGCAGGAGGATCACTTGAGGCCAGATGTTCAATACCAGACCTCGTTTCTTAAAAAATAAAAAATTCAGCTGGGTGCGGTATAGTTCCTAACTACTCAGGAGGCTTGGATGGAAGGATCCCTTGAAGCCGGGAGTTCAAGGCTGCAGTGAGCCATGATTGCAGCACTGCACGGGTGACAGAATTAGATCCCAGCTCTTAAAAAAATAAACATTTTGAAAATGACTTCAAATATCTGTGCTGTGATGGAGAGATTTTTCCTTCCTACACAGATATGATTGTGACATATCTGTAGCCTATGAGGTCATCAGGTTCTGGGTAGAGTGTAGGTTTTCTGTTTCTTTGTTTTTGAAACCATTGCACAGTCCTAAGAAGTGTCGCATTCTGTGTCCTGGGCACCAGCCAACATCAGGTTGATATTTTAAGGGTTCTGATGTTATTTGCTGCCTGCTGATGGAACTTGGGAGGGCACCAGGGTTTGCTCATTGCATTCTTGACAGATTCTCTTGTTGCCTTAAAAAGAATCACCGGCCTTGGGGAGTCTGTGGCTGGCTGGGGGCAGTGTGGTGGACTGTCTCTCTGCAGAGTCATGGAGCCTTGTTCAGAATGATTCATGAACTGCCCTGGTTGACCGAAGGTAAAAACAGCCCCGGCTTCCCTGCAAGAGACACTGCAGCTGGGCCAAAGGGTCAGCCCATCCCAGGCGTGGGTTTAGAAAGTGGAGGCTTCTGTTTGAAAGCCCTGCTCTAATTTCGTCCTCACTCCAACCTCTCTTCACTTGATCTCCTTTAGGCTCCGAGGGAACACTTTCTCTCTAGAGGAGGTTGACATGCTCAGCTGCAGGGACACCAGACTCTTGCTTTGAAGTCTCCGGGCAGATGTTCACCTCAGTGTGTTTGTTAGCAAGCTGTGAGTTTGGGCCTCAGAAGCTGAGTGACATCTGTTGTCAGCCTTCAAAATGAGCCCTGTCCTGCCGAAGGCTGAACTTGTTTTCGGTGAACACCATAGATCACCTTTATTCTGGCAGAGGAAGGAGCATCAGTGCCTTCCAGGATAGACTTTTCCCAAGCCTATTTTTGCCATTGACTTCTTCCCAAGATTCAATCCCAGGATGTACAAGAGGGGCAGCCCCTTCCCCGTGGTATTGGGCTGGTCCCTGCTGATCCTCCCGGGTTCCCATGCGGGTCAGTGAGGCCCATGGATGTGCCTGTTAACAGAGTGCCTGTTGGTGGAGAGACCTGGACTCTCACGGAAGACCTCTTCCCACTGCTTTGATGAAGAGTACACAGAACACATAATTCAGGAAGCAACTTTCCCCATGTCTTGGCTCATCCACGCAGGACGTTCTCCACCTTGGGTTCCTCCCCTCCTCCTGGACTCCTGCACACACTCCTTCCTCTGAGGTTGAAATTCAGAATATATTAGTGACCTCAGCTTTGATATTTCACTTATAGCACCTGCAACCCTGGCACCCAGGGTGGGAAGGGCTACACCTAAGCCTGCTCCCCTTTCTGGTGCTTAAGACATTTTTGGAAGGGGACACAGGCCAGCCATTTGTTCCCCCAAGACATTCCAGGTTTGAAAGAACAATATGACCACACTCCAGCTGGGATCACACATGGCCTTTTATTTCCAGTGAAATCAATTACTCCTCAGTTAAGCCTTTGGAAACAGCTCCACTTTCAAAAGCTCCAAATGCAGCTTTAAAATATTAATCTGGGCCAGAATTTCAAACGGCCCCACTAGGCTTCTGGTTGATGCCCGTGAACTGAACTCTGACAACAGACTTCTGAAATAGACCCACAGGAGGCAGTTCCATTTCATTTGTGCCAGAATGCTTTAGGATGTACAGTTATGGATTGAAAGCTTCCAGGAGCAAAATCAGGCCCTTCCTTCTAAGCAAATGTCTTCCTGGATTATTCAAAATGATGCATGTTGAAACCTTTGTGTGCAAATATTATTATTTTAAACATTATGATGTGTGAAAATGGGTTAATATTTATACATCACTGTTTTATTGTCCCAAGTTTATACTTTTATAGACAACATGACCGTGAACTTTATGCTGTCAATAATCAGAGGGAAATAAACTATTGAGTCAACACAGCCATCTTCCTTGTGACCAAACATTTAAAAATATTCCAGCCGGGCGTGGCGGCTCACACCTATAATCCTAGCACTTTGGGAGACCGAGGCGGGCCAATCACCTGAAGTCAGGAGTTCGAGACCAGCTTGACCAACATGGAGAAACCCTGTCTCTACTAAAAATACAAAATTAGTCGGGGGTGGTGGTGCATGCCTGGAATCCCAGCTACTTGGGAGGCTGAGGCAGGAGAACTGCTTGAACCTGGGAGGTGGAGGTTGCAGTGAGCCAAGATTGCACCATTGCACTCCAGCCTGGGCAACAAGAGCAAAATTCCATTTCAAAAATAAATAAATAAAAATATTCCTAAAACTTGTCAAATTTTAAAGCACAATTTTCAATTCAAAGGGGGGAAAATGATGTTTTCAACTTGATTATGTATACCTTAAGGCTAAGGCAATTCTTAGAATATAGCCAGGCAATCAAAACATTTTTAGCTTCAGTTTAGAAAAGTGTAACCTACTGTGAAGTTTGCAGCTACCAGGCGCCTCCTGACCCAGGTGGCTGCAGCACATGTGAAAAAGCCCCTTGGCCTTCCTCGATTCCCTCAAAGTGGCTCCAGGAGCCTTTAACAGGAGCAAGATGGTGTAGATTTACGTACAGCTCTCCACAGCAGGCAGCCTCCCTTGCAGGCCTTGCATTAAAATCTTACTTAGCTGCGTTGAATGAGCAAGGGCTCCGGTGGCTGCCCACCAAGGTGAAGTCCTACTTCCTTCAAAGGTTTTGTGTGTGTCTGGCTCACTCGGTGGTGCGGCATCTCCCCTGGCCCTGTGTGGGAGCATGTCTATGGGTTTTCTTTGTGGTCGGTGCCCTGTTCTGCCCAGGCCATTGTTTTTGATATAGCAGATCAGGAGGAAGTTGGTGATGGGTCTCTTTTTGCTCAGGAGCTACACACAGCAGTCCATTTGCATAGCGTTGTATTGGGTTGTTAATTTGTCATCTTTAAATTCATTCAGTAATGAAGCCAGGCATGGTGGCTCACACCTGTAATCCCAGTACTTTGGGAGGCTGAGGCAAGGGGAACACTTGAGATCAGGAGTTCAAGACCAGCCTGGCCAACATGTCGAAACCCTGTCTCTACTAACAACAACAACAACAACAAAGAGGCTGGGTGAGGTGGCTCACGCTTGTATTCCCAGCACTGTGGGAGGCTGAGGCGGGTGGATCACGAGGTCCGGAATTCCAGACCAGCCTGGCCAACAAAGTGAAACTGCATCTCTACTAAAAATACAAAAAATTAGCCAGGCGTGGTGGGGGGCGCCTGTAATCCCAGCTGCGTGGGAGGCTGAGGCAGGAGACTTGCTTGAACCTGAAAGGCGGAGATTGCAGTGAGCTGAGATTGCACCATTGCACTCCAGCCTGGGCGATAGTGCGAGACTCCATCTCAAGAATAAAAAAAAGTTAGCTGAGTGTGGCAGTGCACACCTGTAATCCCAGCTACTTGGAAAGTTGAGGCAAGGGAATCACTTGAATCTTGGAGGAGGAGGTTGCAGTGAGCTGAGATCATGCCACTGCACTCCAGCATGGGCAACAGAGCAAGACTGTCATAAATAAATAAACAAATTTAGCAATGATTTATTAACCAGTTATATTAGGACAACCAGTGGTTAGACAAAACAGACATGGTCCTCAGGATGCCTAGGTGAGGGTAAAGGGAGAGGCAGGCAGAAAACAAGTCAGTTGAAAAAGACATTAAAAAGTCTTCAGCTAGGCACTGTGGCTCATGCCTGTAATCCCAGCATTTTGTGAGGCCGAGGTGGGTGGATCACTTGAGGTTAGGAGTTCAGGACCAGGCTGGTTGACATGGTGAAACTTCTGTCTCTACTAAAAATACAAAAATTCGCCAGGCGTGGTAGTGAGTACCTATAATCCCAACTACTCAGGAGGCTGAAGCAGGAGAACCACTTGAACCCAGGAGGCAGAGGTTGCAGTGAGCCGAGATCACACCACTGCCCTCCAGCCTGGGCAACAGAGCAAGACTCTGTATCAAAAAGAAAAAAATGTCTTCAGACTGTTGGGTTGGTCCAAGGCAGGTTGTCTGAGGAGATGCCAGGTAAGCTCTGTCCCCAGGTATGAGAAAGAGATGGCCAAGCAAAGGGTGAGAGGGAAGAAGTGAATGTTCTGGTCATAGGGAACAAGAGGTACAAAGATGCTGGTGGGGGAAGCAGACTTGTATGCATGGTAGGCTCAACAGTGGCTCCAGAAGATATGTGGATCCTAATCTTCAGGACCTGTGAATGTTGCCTTATGTGGCAAAAGGGACTTTGGAGGTGGGATTCAGTTAAGGGTCTTGAGACGGGAAAATTATCCTGGGTCATCCGGATGAGTCTTAAATGCAATTGCAGTTTCCTTGTAAGAGAAATTTACAGGAAAATGTAAAGCAAAGGGAAATAGGACACTGGAGAAGAAAGCAATGTGACCACCAAGCAGGATGCTACAGTGCTGGCTTTGAAGGTGGAGGAAGGGGCCATGAGCCAAGGATTGCAGCTCTAGAAACTGAAGAAGACCAGGAAACAGATTCTCCCCTACAACCCCTGCAAGCAGCATAGCCCTGCCTGCCTTGGCTCCAGCCCATTTTGGACTTCTGGCCTCCAGGACTATAAGGGAATAATTTGTGTCATTTACAGTTAAAGAAGATCTCCCTTGCTCCTGGGAGGAGACGGGACACGAATATGTAGGGGTGGGGATGGGAGGAAGAAGGAGTGGGAGGCTGCCTCCAAGCTATTGCAGGTGAGAGGCGGTTGGCGGTGGAGGCAGAGAGAAGAGGATGGATTCCAGAGACATTTCGGAGGTGGATTCCCAAGGGCTCACGAATGGGTTGGATGGGAGGGATGAGGCAATGGCAAACATCAAGGATGACTCATAGATTTCTGACTTGAGAAACTGGGGGCCTGGGGAAGTTGGGTAAGAAACCAGTTTGGAAGTGGGAGGGAGTTCTGTTTTGAATTGTCAAATCTGAGACACCAAAATGGAGAGGAGAAGAGGGGACGTGAAAGAATGGTGTGAATTTGGAGTTCGAGTGTCAGACTGAGAATGGGGCCCTTGTGGCTGGATGATGTGGGCTAGAAAGTGATTATGGAGAAAGAAGAGGTCAAGAAGGCCTAGGGAAGATGGTACTGAGATCTTGATAAGTGATTCCTGGTAGAGTTCAGAGTAGGAGAAATTCCCTAACTAAAAGCCTCCTGGGCCTGTGTAGGGAAGTAGGATTCTTGATCGTAAGCTTCTCTGATAGGGAGATTACCTGAAAGGTACATGCTCATGCCAGGAGTTTATCCATGAGCAGACGGATTCCAGTTTTGCAGCTAAGAATACATAATTTTTATGCACAGAAGAAAAGATATTAGAGCAGAATTTAAAAAGGAGCCTCAGATATTCACCATCATCCTTGAAGCAAAAGGATGCCAATATGAGGGCCCTTCCCTCCCATAGCACCAAACAAAAAGCTGAAATGAATACGCCCCACAGAAATGTGAGAGGTGGAGTCTTATTCCAAGCTGCTGAGTTGAGATTGGCACTTCATTCTATTATTGTACCAGGACAGCTTCAAGCCACCATCTTCACTCCGGTGAGTGGCCCAGCCCAGGGTGTGAAGTGCCCAGCACTCAGGGCAATGCCTGGCAGTGCCCGGGCATGAAGGGATGTGCTGCCTCAGGCCCCAGGTGGTAGGTTCCAGGTGAGCCGTAAGGTCGTAAAGGACATTTCCCCTGGAGAATTGCCAGTGGAGACTGCAGCAGGGAAGACTGGCAATCCAGGCTCTTTGGCTGCCCTTGGATAGTTTTTTTTCCTCTTATTTAATCTTAACCTATTATTATTTCCTGAACAATCCACAGATCCAGTTCCCTAAGCCTTACCACTCCCCTGATCACTCACTCTGAAAACGCTTCTTTTTGGGAGCGCTACTCCTCTCTCTGATTTGCAACAACTTCTCTCTTGATATCTTCAGTTACACATTCTCCTCCACCTCTCCCTCTCACCTGCTCTGCCTCCACCCCCAGGAAAGAAGGTCATCCCTTTGGGATTCACCCTTGCCTGGGTTACTGCATCAGTTTTCCTGTTTCTGTCTTTGATCCAACGTGTGAACATATTACAATGTAGGTCAGACCAGCCACTGCCCTGATTTAAATTCTCAGTTCTTCTTGTCTGATGCAGGGTAATAGTCAAGGTCTTATCTGACTGGGACCCCCTGTGTCCTCTCTGGCCTCCCCTTTGTCACTCATACCTGTTCTCTGGGCTCCAACCTCACCAGCTTCTTTGCTGTTTCCTGAGCATACCAGGCACATGGCTGCTTCCAGACCTCTGTGCTCACCTGCCCCCTCCTATAGGAACATTGTTCCCAGGGACAGTGGTGTGGTTGGCTTCTTCGTTTCCTTCCAGTCTTAATTCAAATGCCACCTCCATGAGGTAGTCCTCCCCTGAAAAATCTACTTAAATAGCAGTTCCCAGCCACTGCCTACCCTCTTTTGTATTGTCTTCTCTGCACAAACTACCTGACACCTGGTTATTTTTTCCTTCCCCTAGAATGTCAGCTTCTTGAGAACAGGAACTTGCTCACTGCAGTGTCCTCAGAGTCAACAAAGGTGCCTAGCACATAGTAGGTGCTCAATACATATTTGTTGAATGAATGAAGGATCCACTTTCTTTTTTTAAAGAGGGCAGAAAATAGAATTTGGGGCAGCTTGTAAGGATGAGTCCCCCTTTTTCCGACATTGTTTATGTCTCTTTCCTAAAGGAGGAAGATTCCCTGGGAAGTGGAACCACCTCTAATGCATCATCTGCCCCAAAATGGGACCCAGATGTGGCAGAAAGTTTCCTTTAATAAAGAGCTTTCTGTGTGTGTTTTAAAAATCAAACATAGAAATTATTTGTGATTGATATCAGCAAATAGCTCAAACAGGAGAGCATGGATTTATAGTTCAGCTGGATTAGTTTAAAGATGATTAAAGAAATCCCTTTTATCTTATCAAAAAGAGCTTTTAGGTGGCCAGAGTAAAAGTCCCCAGGCAGAATGTTCAGTTGCAGTTGGAATTTCTCTTCCCTAAGAGATAATCGTATCTCAGAGATGGAAGACTCAGCCCGACATCCACTGATCAAAACACTGTGCTGGGCTACTGTAGGGAACGTGCCTGTGACATATCTTTGCTTGCGGGGATACCTGGTCCCATTAACCCCTTGGCCCAGTGTTCATTCTGAATGCCCATATTCACAGGATTGGTGGGAAAATGGCTGGAACCACAGGAGGTTGGATGAACATCTGGGAGTTGCCATTTACCAAGATGGGGAGAGCAGAGGGATTGCAGGGGGTGGTGGTGGGGAATATCAGGAGTTCGCTTTTGGCTGCGTTGAGTGGAGATGCTGAGAAGGCGGTAGGTTATAAAAGAGACACTAAATTTGGAGAGACTGCAAGTGGGAGGTACCCCGTGGTAGGCACTGGGAAGCATGGGGCAGGGCCTAGTCAATAACCATTACTGGTGCCACTGAACAGGTTCCCTTGAGTCCTGGCTATGTGCTACTCTATGTCCCATGACCCTACCAGGCTACCTGGAGTTTACCACCCTCCATGGGGAAAGCTCCATTCAATTCAGTAGCTTTATGTTGGCTTCTGGCTGTGTGCAATGAGAGAACTACACAAGACAGCTTAGAATCAGTGTTAGGTCAGGCACAGCGGGTCATGCCAATCCCAGCACTTTGGGAAGCCAAGGCAGGAGGATCAGTTGAAGCCAGGAGTTCAAGATCAGTCTTGGCAACATAGTGAGACCCTTGTCTCTACTAAAAAGAGAAAAGTTATCTGGGTATGGTGGTGCATACCTGTAGTCCCAGCTACTCGAGAGACTGAGGGGGGAGGATCACTTGAGCCCAGGAGACTGGGGCTGCAGTGAGCCACGATTTTGCCACTGTACTTCAGCTTGGGCAACAGAGTGAGACTCCATCTCAAAAAAATAAAAGCAAAAGCAAAAACAAAAACAAAAAAACAACAACAACAAAACCCCAATGTTATTTTACCTGTAAAACCCTTCAAAAACTTCCCACTGCTCTTGGATGGAGACCAACCCCTGTCCTTGGCTCTCAAAGCCTTTTTGTGTCCTCATTATCTGTGCTCTGCCTCTTCCAGTTTCTTCAACAGGTCATTCACTTGCCTGTTTGCTATTTCTGAGTGTTCCCCCTCACTCCTCCCTGCCAGTTATCTTTACTATCTCCTCTCAAAGGTGATGTCCTCAAACAGGCCTTCCCTGAGTGGCCCACACCCCTTTAGGCATGCTCAGAGAGATTCTTCTTCTGAGGCTTACCAGAGCCACAATTAAGTAAGTGATCATCTAATGAGTTTTTTAGTTTGCCTTTTTTTTTTGGCCAGAGGCAGAGTGGCGTCTCTCTTGTACACTGCTATTTCCTGGTACCTGCTCAGTAACTCAACCGTTAATTCCATGAACCCAGGACCAGGTTAGATGGAAGAGGGTGTGGGGTGGTGGATTCAGAGAGGTCATTAGTGAGGGCTGGAGCCCTCTGCAAGGACCTATCTGTAAAGGTCTTGACTGGGCCCTCCACGAAGGGAGTATTTGGAAAGCAGAGGGGATGAGCATTTCAGTTGGGGAATCCATTTAAACAGAGGTGGAAAGAGCCTTGGCTTGGAATTACGGTCTCAGCCCATCTCCTGAGTGTCAGGGGGGCTAGTAATTTACCATCTTTGGACCTTCATCTCCCATCTGTAAAATGAGAGGCTGGTTTACCAAGGACTGTAAATAATAGCACCATGACACTATCTCCCCATCTCATTCCCTGGCAGATATCTCTCTTCCCGGTGAGCCTGAACACAAGTTCAGAATTAGCTTTAACACAACGTTCTAGGTAGCCATTCCCAATTGATAGGAAATGGTAATTGAGATAGGCCCCATTTGTCAGGCTTGACTTGGATGAAGATCTCTTAGATGAAGTCAGACCCCGGCACTGATTCAGTGAACCTGTGACAGGAGGGTAGATCCTGGGGAATAATGCCCTATGGAAGTAGAGACCTCAGCAGCACTACATGCCATCAACAGAAAGGACACAAAAAGGGGCCGGGCATGGTGGCTCACGCCTGTAATCCCAGCACTTTGGTAGGCCGAGGTAGGCAGATCATGTGAGGTCAGGAGTTTGAGACCAGCCTGGCCAATATGGTGAAACCCCATCTCTACTAAAAATACAAAAATTAGTGGAGCATGGTGGCAGGCACCTGTAATCCCAGCTACTCGGGATGCTAAGGTAGGAGAATTGCTTGAACCTGGGAGTCAAAAGTTGCAGTGAGCTGAGATGGCATCACTGCACTCCAGCCTAGGCAACAGAGCAAGACTCTATCTCTAAACAAACAAACAAACAAACAAACCAACCAGAAAACCAAACAACAACAACAACAAAACAAAAAAAAAGGGACACAAAAATGTTCCAGTCCCTGCTGGCAAACTCAAATGCCTTAAGAGACCAGTAGATGTAGATGGTGCAGACAAGAGAAGTGGTCCCCGGGGTAACATGAGAATGTTTGCTTTGCCTAAAAGGACCCCAAATCTCTCTCCTTCATTTTGTTTTCTCTTTCCTCCTTCTTATTTTATGGGTTAGGCAAAAACAAGTTTCAGCTGAAATTTTCTTCCAGATAGTTGGATTGTGACCTCTGAGTCCTTCCAGCTTTGTTGGAGAATCCAGATGTAGAGGAGAATGGTTCTGCCTAAGGCCACACTTCAAGCCAGGCCTGTTGATTTCCTGCTTAAGGGTTCCTACCACAGTGTGGTCATGGAGCCTGGGAGACAGGAAGAATAGGGGTGACCAAACAGGGACAGGAGCAGAATGAGGCTTAAGTTTTCCAAAGATGTTCATTTCACTTTGGATGACTATGGCAACGAAGAGGGGTGGCCTGTCTACTGCTACTGTTAGTCATCACTCATGTGATTGCTTTTGTGTATTCATTGGTTTAAATTCCCTGGATCTCCAGAAACATGTCACTTTCCACTGGGGGAAATTTGTGTCATGATTAAACACACACACACACATACACACACACACACACACACCCCTCCTCCTTTCTCAGTGTTAATCACCTTCTCCTATAATTAGCACTTAAAATGTCAAAGGAGAAGAAATTAATTAACAGGAGTATCCAGTGCAGCAAGGCTCTGGGACTGATTATAAAAAGCACTTCCTTAAATATTTTGAGTACTTTTGGGAATCAGAAGCCTCCCTTCTAATTGAAAGATCCTTAACTACACCCTAAGTCCTGGCTGGTGGCCAGGGGTGCGGGGCTGAGTGAGGCGGCGTGTGGAAATCCCTTCTTCACCATCCTTGGGAGAATTCCCTCCAAACTGGGATAGGTGGCAATAGAGGTTCAGAAACAGCAAGCGTCCCAGGCTGAATCTGCGGGGGAGGAAGAGATGAACTTTTCCTGAGCTGCTACTGCGTGCCAGGAACTTTAACTCGGTATTTTGCCTCCATCCTGTAAGACAACCGATACTATGATCTCCATTTTACAGATGAGGACATTGAGGCTCAGCGTGGTTGTGACTTCCCTGGGTCACGCGGCCACTGAATGAAAGAGCCAAAGATTCAAACTGAGGTCTGATTCTAAAGCTTTGCTTTCTCACGGCATCCTGGAATCCTGTTCCCAACCTTTGTCTGGTCTCCCAACCTAGTCCAAACCTAAGCGTCTACAGTTTTGACAGCTAAGGGAGAAGCACGGGAGGCGGAGCTGGGAGCAGCACAGCGCCCCTCCCCAGTTCCGGCATCAGCCAATGGTGACGCGGCACCCGCGCCCTTTGGCCCAATCAGCTCGAGCTCCCCGCCTCCTTCCCCCACTCTTCTCCGCCCCGCCCCTCCGCTTTCCCTTTGGCTCCACCGAGCTTGACCGAGCGGAAAGTCCCTTCGGTCGGCGCCGGGCTGGCAGCCATTGGAGGAAGGTCTGTCACAGGGAGGCCCAATCAGGGCCCGCTCAAGAGCGCAGTTCGGCCTGCGATTGGCTAGCGCGGCGGCTCCCCCCTCCGCCCCCGCTCCCTCTCTCTCCCCTGGGCGGTTCGGAGGCGGGGCAGGTGGGGGCGGGCCCAGGTAGCAGGTTCGGCTGCGCGGGGGCCGAGCGTCGGAGGTAAATACTAGGGCGGTGGGTGTGGGGCTCCGGGGCCGGCCCGGGACGCGGGCTTGGGAGCCGGAGCGAAGGGCTACGCCCCGCCGCCGGAGGCGAGTGAGTGAGCGGGCGGCGGGCTGCGGGCGGCTGGCGGCCCGATCCCCTCTGCACAGCCGCCCGGCCTCTGGGCTCCCGGAGCCGCCGCGGCGACCATCGGGCCCTCGGCGTCGACCCGTTAGTTGCCCGGGCCCGAGCCGGCCGGGCCCGGGGGGTGCCGAGCCCGCTGACGTCAGCCCGGGCTTCCCCACCCCCGGGACTTCCCCACCCCCCCGAGGCTTCCCGGGAGGGCTCTGAGTCCGGGGAGCGTGCGTGGTTGCCGCCGTCGGGACCCCCAGAGGAGAGGGGACTTGAAGCGGGAGCCGCGCGGGACGCAGCCCCCCTCCTCTCCCCCACCCCATTTACAGATGGGGAGACTGAGGCACAGGCCGCTGGCGGGTCCCGACGGCCACGGTTGGCCTTGGGAGCCCGGGGCTGTGATTCCTCCGGTCTGCGCCGCGGGGCGTAAGCACCGATCGGTTTTGGGGGTGTTGGTGGCTCCCGTCCAGGAATCTCGGTCGGGGTTCTGGCCTCGTTAATGGCGTGTTCTGTTTTTTCTTTCAGTTTCAACCTTTCCAGGGTGAGGATGGTTCTACACAGCCACCCGGAGTTCTTTAGTTGAAAGGTGCGCCTCGTTGTGACAGGTATTCTTTCTTTATGTTTTTCTTTTATGCTAACGGTGAATGAGGGGGGGCTCGGGGGAGGAAGTCATAAAATCTTGAGGAAGATGCTGTTGAGTTTGGTTCTCAGCTGGGTCAGCTGCCTGGTTATTCATGTACTTGGCATCATTTTTCTTCCACCCCTTGACATTTACATGTTTTAGGATAGTTGTCATCTTCCAGCTACCAAGCCTGTGGCCTTTCAATCTTCCAGCCCCCATCATCCCTACCACCGTCCTCTCCCCAGTTTTTCCTGGAAAGTTGTATCCTTAGCTCAGCTAAGGAGCATGCCTACCTAGCCTTTGAATTTGGGCTAATTAGGGATCTTAATAATACTGTTCATTTTGCAATCATTGACTTTCAGAGAGGCACCCAAGCCTTGAGAGGGTGTTCATTCGATTGTTGGCTTTCTACACACCCCCTCATGCCGCAAGTACATTGAATGGCCTTGAGAATTTAGCCTCCCATTCCCCATTGAGCAGTGGGTGGATTTGAACTACAGCAGTATTAGGAGAAATGATTTGCTGGAAATTCTTATTGAAGTTCATGTACTCTGAACGTCGAGAACACCCAGAACATTCTCTAATATTCTGCTGCAAAATTTTATAGTACTCTTGCAAATAAATCTTCCTTTGGGTGGTAACTTTTGTGAGAAGCAGATAAGGCTTGTTATATAAAGCAACAACAAACATCAAGCACCAATGATTTTTGTAGTCTGGGCCACATAAACTGTGGTTTTGTTTGATTTAAGGAAGCCTTCAACACAAGGAGAAAGGAATAATTATGCTCTTTATCAAACTATAGTATTTTGTTCCTGATTTTCACACTATGATCTTAGTTTTTTTATTTTTTTACATTGGTTGTAGAGGATTTATAAGCATCATACATGCTAATGAGGGTATAGTGTCAAACCTCAAAACAACTTGGTTTCATAATTGTGACATTTTCCATATTTGTTTCTTCTTATGTGTATAACAATGAAGTGGTTTACCATGACTTCATTTTATCCAGAAAGTTAGTGAAGTTTTAGGCAAAAATCATTAAATACTCCCAATTCCTGAGTCTTTTTCTTTTCTCTTTCTCTTTGTTTAATCCCTTAAACAGAAGGAGGAAATGCAATTTTGTTTTCACTGTTACCATTTGAGTCCTTCATTCATTTCTCCATATTCAGTGCCTAGCATATGCCAGGCTCTAGTGTGGGCACTGGATAATATAAAAATGAAGGACTTGGGGAATTCACAGTTTGGCAGTAGAGTGGCTATGTTTAACATTAGAGAGACAGCAATTTTCCTGGTTCTGGTGGGAACATGCAGATGTGGGAGCCAGGCTTTTTTCTTTTTTTCTTTTAACCGTATAAATCCCACTTATATTAGGGAATGTGTGCTTGTAGCACAAGTTAGTCATTGAGGAAAACTAAAACTGACTCAGTCTCTTTTCTGGCCATGGAATTTCTGTATCCCTATTCTTTAGCTGTTTAGGAATATAACAACTTTGTCTTTTAGTGAGAGGTGTTCTTTTTTAAAAGGGCAATCATTCTAGCTATCTAAAAGCTTTTGGAAAAAGGCCCACATGTCTTCTTTCCTTGGTGGTCACGCTGACCTTCGTACCTCTTTGCCTTTTATAATTAGGGACAGAGTTAAGTATTGTGATTTTTATTCTAATATAGATAGCTTCCTGTGGTTTTCAAAACAAGCAGAATATCTCAGGAGATGGAAAAAGCTCTTGCATTGGATCTGTCTTTGTGAGATGCTTATGAACAATATAACCTGATAACTTGAGAATCAGAAACACACTCTATTTTCTGGATAAGTTAACCGTTGTCAGTTTTCTGTAGCAACCGATGTTCATTTGTACTGTATGTTGCCTTACAGAATGTGGTAATTGTAATCTTTAAGGTTTTCATGTAAAACTTATTTCATGATCATCTTTCCATTGCCTTCATGGAAAATTGATAAATATTTGTGCCTTCCAACCCACATCATGGTTTAATGACTTCATCTTAATACAATTAAGTTTCCCTTTACTCAGAATCCAGACTCTCAGCAAGCTCAAATAACCAGAACTGTTTTCAAATCTATGTGACCCTGAACTGTTCTTCTTCAATGTCCTCAAAGGAAAGGCCTTCTGTTCAACATGGCTTTAGGGTTAAACATATTATTGTGTTTCAACTCTTTGGTAATTTTCATTCAGTATTTATTACCAGGATGTACATAATCACACAGTTATCCAGCCTGAAGTAAGATAGTATTTAGATGAGTCATTTGTTATATACTCGCTTAAAGTGATTCAACCTGCAAAGTAGTAAGAGAATACAAATGAAAATTTCTCCCTTCACACTGACCCCTCTCCCCCACCTGCCCTACGGTGACTTTGAATTTAGCAGTGCTGCTTTTTCCTTCGGTTGTTTTACTGTTCAGGCAGAAGCTGAGTGAATGTAGAATGTAGATTGGTGTGTGTGTGTGTGTGTGTGTGTGTTTGTGTGTGTGTATGTGATTTTGAGATAAGGTCTTGCTCTGTCACTCAGGCTGGAGTGCAGTGGTGTGGCCATAACTCACTTCAGCCTGGATGTCCTGGGCTCTAGTGATCCTCCCATCCTCCTGAGTAGCTGAGACCACATGCCTATACCCACCACCACACCTGGCTAATTTTCTCTTCCTTTTTTTTTTTTCCTTTTGGGACAGGCTCTCATTCTGTCATTCAGACTGGACTGCAGTAACGCTATCACAGCTTAGTAAAGCCTTGAACTCTGGGGCTTAAGGGATCCTCCCACCTCAGCCTCCAGAATGCTAGAATTACAGGAGTGAGCCACTGTGCCTAGCCCAGATGTAGTTTTTAGTATTTAACTCTATGCTGAAAGCATAAACAATACCAAACTAACAAACAAACCTTCCAGATTGATAAATAACTCATTTATAATGTGATTTAGATCTTTCCCTTCATATTGTGTTGAGTCACTTTTTAATGCTTGGGGTACCTAAGACTTTAACTATTTAACGACTGTGCACATCTCAGTGAAAGTACAATGTTGGTGTTATATTCACTTTTACAGTGGGGAGAAACGTATGTTAGTATATTTCTATTATAATAGTGGTATTTTGAGTACATAAAATAAATAAATAAATATATATATTTATATATATATATATATGTAGTGTGTGTGTGTGTGAAAGAGAGAGTGAGAGGAGAGAGAACGAGAGAGAGGGAGAGAGGGTCTTGCTTTTTCACCCAGGTTGAAGTGCAGTTGTGCGATCGTGGCTTGCTGCAGCCCCACCCTCTAGGGCTGAAGCCATCCTCCCATCTCACCCTCCCAAGTAGCTGGGACTACAGACATACATCATCACACCTGGCTAACTTTTGTACTTTTTGTAGAGATGGGGTTTCACTATGTTGCACAGGCTGGTCTTGAACTCCTGGGCTCAAGCAGTCCACCCACCTTGGCTTCCCAAAGTGCTGGGGATTCCAGGCATGAGCTACCTCACTGCTGAGAATATTAATGATCATTTAGTTTATTTCCTTATCTCTAGACTCAAGCCATCAAGTTTCCCATTCAACTTTTTCTATCAGTTGCAGTGAAGAGAATCAATTTTTAATATGATAGTTTCAAACCTGTTCTTAATCTGTTCTTTCTGAAAGAGGAGACGCTGCATCCTTTATTTTTGGATAATGCTTCTTAAATATTTGATAACTTGTACTTTGACTGTTCTAGTTATCTGCCATGACCCATCCTGTTACTAAGTCTAAGCTCATTTCCACTTGTGCTGATGAAAGGAAAAAGTTTGCTACTCCTTGTGGAGTTTACTTTAAAATATGATACTTGAAAGCTATTGTTTATTACCCTCAAATGTTTGTAAAAACCTAGCAGTTATATCAATTTTTACTGTGGATTCTCTCCCTTAAATGATTTCAGACAGCAAGTTTATAATCTAATTTATTTATAATAGTGTCCTAATGCATTACATTTAGTAATTCAGTTTTGTCTTAATAATAGGTTATTAGCACTAATGATTTTTATTTTAAATTGTGACATGAATTGTTAAGCTAGAAGACCAATAGAATAGGAGCTCTTGGTATATAAGCAATTATTAAGATTCAAGGAAGTTTCTGATTGTAATATTTGAAGACATTATTTTTAGGCATTTTTTAAAAAGAATTTCTTTTCAAAATAGAATTGCTTTACCTTTATCAAAAAATGTTTTGGCCCAAAAAATCTAAACATATTTTAAAGAGAACCAAAACAACAGCTCATTTTTTTGGCAGTTGCTTTTTGGCTATCTTAACCTTCTGGGAGTGACCAAAATCTCTATTCAATAGAGCCCACATGTCCTTTACTCCTGAAGACCCATTCTGAATGTTTGCATTCCTCTTTTCACTATCGTGGCTTTGTTTTTTCAAATACTCAAACATATTTCACCACCTGGCTTCTCAGAACTGATTCAAAGCAGTAAGTTGGAAAGCAACAAGGCCGTAAAAGGAGTCAAATGCATACAGCAGGAAACCACAGAAAATGGCTGATTGCAAGGGAAAACTCCAGACAGTAGATCTGTAGAGAGCATTTGTGGGCTCAGGACGCATAAGGTACAGCCTTTAACAAAATAACAAAGAGCCTTGCAGATCAAGAGTTATGCAAAATAATTTACAGTCATAATGGTAAATCAATGATCAAGAAAAAAAATAAGGACATTTTCTTGTGGAAAGTGTTGACATGTTAAAAGCATTTTGGTCAAAAAGAACAAACACTTCATTTTGGACCTTTAAAGGAATAGAACCAAGTTGAGGGGTTGGGTAGCTGTTTGGGCAGCTTTTATGAATTTTGTTTATGTACTGTCAAGATAGATGTTTCCACAGGTGTCTTATGTAAGTAGCAAATATAAATTGATCCCATTCTTGCTGAAGTAGACAGTGCCCTCAAGTGGAATCAAAACAAACACACAACAAAGACGAAGGAAAAAGGAGAACCCCTTTATTGCTGCCTCTGCCTTTACCCTCACGGAGTGTTCTGTAGATATTTCAGTAATGTTGGTGTGAAGAGGGCGCCTAACCTGCAGCCTGTCTTGGCCAAACCACATGTCTCCTGCTGGCTTGTAGAGGGAGAGACTTTTAAAAACCCTACTATTATGGAAAATTTCATTATCTAACAGTGCTTTCTAAAAGAAATGTTCCTCTGTATAGATTTGCCAGGTTGTTTGATTATTAAGTGATTAAATCTAAAATTTAGTTCTTTTGTTTTAGGAGTATTTATTTTTTAATTGCTAGAATAAAATAAATATGATAGTGCTATCAATTACAGCCATTACCCAGTATAATGGAAATGGATACCTCTAGCTCAAGGAAGGATGAAATAAATATTGTATTTGGAAACCAGGTAGCCACATTCTTATGACAGGGAAACCTAGGAATCACTGTTTTTGGCAAAAAATTAATTAAAATAATGAAGTAAAGTCTCAGTTTGAATTAATGAAATTGTGTAGTTTTTAAATCATCAGTTCAAATAGGTTTGAGAATGAGGCTGCTTCATTGGAAAGATTATTATTCTAGTAAAAATTTTAAATGAGGACCAGGTACTGTTGCTCATGACTGTAATCCTAGAACCTTGAAGGCTGAGGTGGGAGGATCACTTAAGCCCAGGAGTTTGAAGCTGCAGTGAGCTGTGATCCCACCACTGTACTCAAGCCTGGGTGACAGAGTG
Source organism: Cebus imitator (assembly GCF_001604975.1). NCBI lineage: Eukaryota > Metazoa > Chordata > Mammalia > Primates > Cebidae > Cebus > Cebus imitator. Next base: position 4,883,013 of record NW_016107378.1, on the reverse strand, counting down.
AGACCCTGTTTGGAAAATAAATAAATAAATTAATGAAATAAATGAAAATTTGAAGCTGAAAAAGAAGTCATAGAAATAAATTATAATGCAGTTATATCATGATATTCCCTTGCTATGTAGTAGATGTGTTGATGCTACAAAATTGATATTAAAAATATCTTTAATATAATCACATTATAATGTCTGATATTTGTGATTTGAGAAATTAGATGATAACTACGATTAATGTGATGAACATTGCCCATCTATGGACAAAATATGTAAAATGAAGTTGAGTCAGAGGGAAAATGTTCCATTATCAAAATATGGCCATATCATAGCTATCATTTACAGGCATGAGCCACAGAGCCCAGCCCCAAATGCTACATTTTTTTTTTAAATTATACTTTAAGTTCTGGGGTACGTGTGCAGATCGTGCAGGATTGTTACATAAGTTATACACGTGCCATGGTGGTTTGCTGCATCCATCCCCCTGTCATCAATGTTAGGTATTTCTCCTAATGTTAGCCCTCCCCGATCCCACCCAACCCCTGCTATCCCTCCCCTAGTCCCCCCAACAGGCCCTGGTATGTGATGCTCCCCTCCCTGTGTCCATGGGTTCTCATTGTTCAGCACCCACTTATGAGTGAGAAAATGTGGTATTTAGTTTTCTGTTCTTGTGTCAGTTTGCTGAGAATGATGGTTTTCAGCTTCATCCATGTCCCTGCAAAGGACGTGAACTCATCCTTTTTTATGGCTGCATAGTATTCCATGGTGTATATGTGCCATATTTTCTTTATCCAGGAACCAACCCAAATGCCCAAATGCTACTTTTTAAGTTTGTTAGTGGCTGAATATGGGCTGGGCCTGGTGGCTTATGACTGTAATCCCAGCATGTTGGGAGGCCAGGAGTTCAAGACCAGCTTAGCCAACATAGTGAGACCCTGTCTCTACAAAAAATAGAAAGCTTAGCTGGGTGTGGTGACATGTGCCTATAATCCCAGCTGCGCAGGAGGCTGAGGCAGGAGGATCACTTGAGCCTGGGATGTAAAGGCTGCAGTTAGCCATGATTGTGTCACTGCATTCCTGCCTGGGCAATAAGAGTGAGACCCCAACTCAAAATAAATAAATACATACAAATACATTTAAAAACATAGAATGTAAGAGTATGTATAAGGGTAACCTTTTAAAGTTTTTACTAGAATCTGATTGTATATGGTTCTTGGAAGCAAACATTATTGTGTTGTCTTTGGAAGTATTTACAATTGGATTTCATTAATTAAATATGCACAGTTACAGTAGATAAAAGTAATATGCTGTATGGCTTTTAGCCCTTTTAGATATTTTTTGAAAATATTTCATTTGTGTGTATGTGTTTACTGGTTAAATGAAAAATTTAAAATCTTCAACCTTAATTTTAAGTCATGTAGAATGAAGTCTAAAGTGTATTTTTGCTTCTTCACCAGGCATTTTGATTTGCTTTCTTTTTTACAGCATGGACACTACATTGCTGAAAACATGCTTTGGGACTTCCATTGAATTTATCTTTTGTGGTTTTATGACAAAGTTATTAGTAATTTCCTTTTTTTGAGTTAGTATTTTGAAGTTAATATCACAATGAGTTCAGGCTTATGGAGCCAAGAAAAAGTTACCTCGCCCTACTGGGAAGAGCGGATTTTTTATTTGCTTCTTCAAGAGTGCAGCGTTACAGACAAACAAACACAAAAGCTCCTTAAAGTACCGAAGGGAAGTATAGGACAGTATGTTCAAGATCGTTCTGTGGGGCATTCAAGGATTCCTTCTGCAAAAGGCAAGAAAAATCAGATTGGATTAAAAATTCTAGAGCAACCTCATGCAGTTCTGTTTGTGGATGAAAAGGATGTTGTAGAGATAAACGAAAAGTTCACAGAGTTACTTTTGGCAATTACCAATTGTGAGGAGAGGTTCAGCCTGTTTAAAAACCGAAACAGACTAAGTAAAGGCCTCCAAATAGACGTTGGCTGCCCTGTGAAAGTACAGCTGAGATCTGGGGAAGAAAAATTTCCTGGCGTTGTGCGCTTCAGAGGACCCCTGTTAGCAGAGAGGACAGTGTCTGGAATATTCTTTGGAGTTGAATTGCTGGTAAGTTTGATAAACCACTTTAGCGGTGTGTGTGTTTGTGTTTGTGTGTCTGTGTGTATTTGTATGCACATACGTATTTTTCTTCTTTAAATACAAAACAAATTTTCCCAAGAGTCTTCCGTAATTTTTAATATTCATCATCCTTGCTGATGAATCCATGTTATGGATGAATCCATAATCCAAAACTTGCTTATAGTTGTCCCTGATGATATGTGTGAAAATCACTTTGGAGTTTATTTCTGTTGGAAGGAGACCCAAGAACTCCGTGATATATTTCCAGGCTTAATATTCATTCTCAAGAACTTAAATGTCAATCATATTTTGACACTTTTGCAAATAAAATTGCATGCCTTCTTTGCTTCTTGATTTAATTTTTTTTAAAAGGCATGATTGTAAAAAAATTGGGAATTTGAATCCCAGTTAAACCATTTACTAGCCGGGTTGCCAGATTATTTAACAAAGCTGCTTAACTTCTCTAAGTCTGCATCCTTACCTGTACAATGATGTTGATGGTATATGACTTGTAGTGTTTTTGTGGTACATAGATACAGGATTTAGCACAGTGGCTGGCTTAATGAATGGAGCTAGCATTACTGTTATTTTAAAGTAACATTTTCTTTTTATAACCAAATTAATATTAGAATTACAACATGGAATTCGGCCTAGCTTCCTCACAATAGAGTTATGATTTGAAATTATCAGATAATTTTATTTCAGCAGCAGATACAGCTCTTTCTTATTTTTTAAACACCCTAAATCCAACAGAAACTGCTAATAACTATATTTCTTATATATGAATCATTTAGAATTTTCCCAGAGTGGTTTTTTCCTGCAATCTCTAAAGTGAACCCTTTTTCTTATGAATCATCTTTCTATATCTATTTTTTTCCCCTCTCTCTTAAAAACTAGGAAGAAGGTCGTGGCCAAGGTTTCACTGACGGGGTGTATCAAGGGAAACAGCTTTTTCAGTGTGATGAAGATTGTGGTGTGTTTGTTGCATTGGACAAGCTGGAACTCATAGAAGACGACGATACTGCGTTGGAAAGTGATTATGCAGGTCCAGTGGACACGATGCAGGTCGAACTTCCTCCTTTGGAAATAAACTCCAGAGTTTCTTTGAAGGTTGGAAAAACAATAGAATCTGGAACAGTTATATTCTGTGATGTTTTGCCAGGAAAAGAAAGCTTAGGATATTTTGTTGGTGTGGACATGGTAAGAAAATTTTGTATTAAATATCTTTGTGAATATATGTATTAGTTTTAGTACCAATTTACTTGCAAATTGAACACTTTGAATATTCAAAATGATCTAATTTGGAGTACTTTAAAGAGCATGTTCTAATTTATGTTTGGTAAAGGAGCATTGAAATAGAACAGGGGTCTACATATAGAATTACATTTACTTTTTTCTGATTTGAATAAGCTAGAAAAATGTTCTCAATCTTTAAATCTGCCTTATTGTAGCTGACCAATACACAAAACAAAACAAAACCCAAATATATTACATGATGTCTTATTTTTCTTTATTTTGAAAAAGTTTTTTGGGGTAACCTATGTTTTTTAATAATTTTCTACACGATTTTATTGGCCGATCTGATTTTAATAAGTAGTATAAAAATCATTTATAGAAAATATCTGGGTAGAGGAAAACCACATTGATTTTGAGTAATAGACAATTAGAATATTCTCATAGGATGTCATTCATTTGAAAAACCTTTTTTAATTGTGGTAAAATATACATAACATAAAATTTACCATTTTAAGCACTTTTAAGTGTGCGTGCAGAAGCATTAAATATATTCACATTGTTGTACTGTCACCTCTATTCATCTCTGGAACTTTTTCATCATCCCAAACTGAAACCCTGTTCCTGTTAAACAGTAACTGCCCACTTTCCCCAACCTCTGCTAACCACAGTTTCTTCTGCTTTCTGTATCTGTGAATTTGCCTGTTCTAGGTTCCTCATAAGAGTGGAATCTTAGAATGTTTGACCTAAGCTTGTGTCACTTATTTTTAATGTTTCTTTACAATCATACTTGTTAATAATGGATCCATTCCAGTGTGGTGAGTTAAATAATACCTGCAGCATTGAGAGAATGAGAAGAAAAAGGCTGGAGCATTTTTATCACACATTGAACATATGGGCAAGACTTTGTTATGTATAAAAAAGGAAATTCATACGGAATTATTGAGTAGTAGATGAGTTAGGAGGGGACGTGAGTAGTAGTCTCTTATACTCACGATGGGGATGATTAGTCATCATTTTTATCCATTCAGGTATACCTTTTGGTTGTTGGTAAGGTAATGTTCTAGCATAATGTTTCCTGTGCTTGCAATTCTAGGAAATTCTATTTGTTACTCATTGGTTAGTTACTAAACATTTACTTTTAATATGTGAAAAGTTAGAACCAGAGCAAAACATATATGCCCCTCACGATAGCTGACAATAAAGCACCCCTTTTAACCAATATTCTTTAAATATTAATTCAGTATTTATTTCAAGGAGAATTGTGGCCTGCATGGAGGGAAGATTGGATAAAGTGGGTCGCTGGTTATCAGGGTTGGTCTCCCCTTGTGTCAGGTTCTTGGGCCTCAAACTTGGCAGAAGCTGTTTAGGGTTTAGGCCTTGCCTTTAGATGGCGGTCTGGGGTCAGATTGTTTACCCGGGGCAGACTACCTAAAGGTTTGCCCTGACAGTTTCTCTCTCTGCCTCCATCTGTCCCATAGTTGACTTGTGCAGACATTCGTTCCAAACATTTCTATTATACTCCTTGAGAAGAAAGTTCTGGCAAATGCTAGAACTTCTTTCTTTATCTCTTCTATTCAGAGATATTTCTTCTATTTCAAACTTCGTTATCTCTTCTATTCATGTTCTATTTCCAGGGACATTTTAGCATGCCATGCACATCGGTGTCCAGGGCAGTTGTCTGACTGGCCCATCTACTGACGTAGTTCCCTGAACAGCACAGTGCCAGTTGGTGCTATATTAGAATATCAAATAATTAAATATAAACATCTCAATCCTGGAGAAGATTCCCATATGTCCATAAAATGTCAAAGGAACAAGGAGAAAATAGACTTTTTTTGTAAAGAAAGGCATACAGAAGTTCAGAACGACTATTTAAGTGCTCAGGGAGTATGAAGAGCCTAGGACTAGTTAGAGGCAGGTATCTGGGTGAAATAATATATTGTTAATGACTCTTCCTATGCAAAATGTTGTCTTTTGAAACCTCAAATGAGTGTTATTCCATAGACTAGATATTTATTGTTCAGTAAAATATGAAAAACGCTTCTGATTCTTTGCTTATCTAGGGGTTTACTATACCTTGGTTATTCTTGGATCTCATTTTCCTGAAGAATAAAACGAACAAACAAACGAAAAAAGCAAAGCCTTATTACTATGGCAACTATTCCTAATATATTCTTTCTTTCCTTTAGGTAAAATTGTTAACATTTGCCAATGTAAAATATTTTGGAGGATTCTTTATGGAAAATACAGACTTTCACGTTTACATTTCATTGAGAAGGATTTTAATGTTTATTTAATTTCTAGGATAACCCTATTGGGAACTGGGATGGAAGATTCGATGGAGTGCAGCTTTGTAGTTTTGCGTGTGTTGAAAGTACAATTCTATTGCATATCAATGATATCATCCCAGGTATGTTTTCTTTATGTTTTATACATTTATAAGGCAAGTGTTTCTGAAAAATTTTTTATTTTTTTATTTCAGTAGGTTTTTGGGGAACAGGTAGTGTTTGGCTACATTAATCTTTAATGGTGATTTCTGAGATTTTGGTGTACCCATCACCTGAGAAGTGTGCACTGTACCCAGTGTGTAGTCTTTTACCCCTTGCCACCCCCTGTTCTTTTTCCCTGAGTCCCCAAAATCCAGTGTATCATTCTTATGCCTTTGCATCCTCATAGCTTAGCTCCTACATATGAGCAAGAACATACAGTGTTTGGTTTTCCATTCCTGAATTGTTATACTTCACATGGAATAATAGCCTTCAGTTCCATCCAGGTTGTTGTGAATGCCATTATTTTGTTCCTTTTTATGGCTGAGTAGTGTTCCTTGGTATCTGTATATAACACATTTTCTTTATCCACTTGTTGATTGATGGGCATTTGGGAGGGTTCCATATTTTTGCAATTGCAAATTGTGCCACTGTAAACGTGCATGTGCAAGTGTCTTTTTCCTATAATAACTTCTTTTCCTTTGGGTAGATTCCTAGTAGTGGGATTGCTGGATCAAATGGTAGAGCTACTTTTATTCTTTAAGGAATCTCCACACTGTTTTCCATAGTGGTCATACTAGTTTATATTCCCAACAGTGTGCAAGTGTTGCCTTTTCACCACACCCACGCCAACATGTATTATTTTTTTATTTTTTGATTATGGCCATTCTTGCAGGAGTGAGGTGGTATCACATTGTGGTTTTGATTTGCATTTTCCTGATTTGGTGATGATGAGCTGTTTCCCATGTGCTTTTTGGCCATTTGTATATCTTCTTTTGAGAATTGTCTAAAAGCGGGCTAATGTCCTTAGCCCGTTTTTTGATGGGATTGTTTGTTTTATACTTGCTGATTTGTTTGAGTTCTTTGTAGATTCTGGATATTAGTCCTTTGTAGGATGTATAGATTATGAAGATTTTCTCCCACTCTGCTGATTATTTCTTTTGCTTTGCAGCAAACCTTTTAGTTTAATTAAGTCTCATCTATTTATCATTTTTGTTACATTTGCTTTCAGGTTCTTGGTCGTGAAGTCTTTGCCTAAGCCAGTGTCTAGAAGGGTTCTTCCAATGTTATCTTCTAGAATCTTTATTGTTTTAGGTCTTAGATTTAAGTCTTTGATCCATCTATAAGGCAAATTTTCTAATGTATATTTTGTTTTGAAAACATAATTATGAGCTTCAAAATGTATTTTAGAACTTGACTTTTATATTATGAAATTGTTATTAAATAGGATATGCTTTGTTACCCTCAAATGAAAATAATCAAGATTTTTGTTTCCAGAAGTATATAAGGGTGGCATTCATATGTTTTCATTCACTTTTCCATCACCTGTCCATTCTAAGGGTTGGGGGAAAAGCCCTTGCTGGCAATTAGAAGGATAGGAAAATGTAATCAACTGCCACCTGAGTAAGAGCTTGTTTAAACTAGAAGCTTTTACACAGAAATTGGTCATCTAATCTAATCGAATGTACTGTGGAGAAAATTCTTGCTGGATGACCTGTGAGATCCCTTCTAGTTTTGAGAAGGTGTGATTAATCAGGGGTCAGGACTCTAGTCAGAAATAGATTTCTCAACTTTACATTTAGAAGAAGCCTCAAGCAATCTTTTATTTTGCCTCAAACAAGTAGCACCTAGTGGCTGCTGTCAGGTAATTGACAGTTTCTGTTGATAGCAACATCAACAGTTTCATTGCCCTGCTGTTAGGGGAACTCTCTGTGATACAGGCTAGTGCAACAAAGCCAACAGTGGCAGTCAGAGATGGTGATTCTCATTGAGCACTATGCAACTGTGATTAAAATGTCAGAAGGCCTGCAGGCAGACTGTAGCCAAGAAGGTACTAGGCCCTGAGTTAATTACTTACACTTTTTTACATTCATAACAAACTTATAATATAGGTCTTAATGATCCCCATTTTCTGATAAAAAGCTGAGGCTCGGATGGACAAAAATTGCCAATATCAGAGTAAATGGTAGAGCCAGAACTCAAATCCAGACTTGTCTGATTAGAAAGCTGTGCTCTTTTCAGTACCTCTCCACCCCAAATCCTGCCTGTATATTTAGGATGTGAAGACCTGCATAGAAAACCATACTTCTCAGTTTCACATGATACCTGGGAATATTGTTTCCATGGAGATATATTTTGTCTCTAATTCTATAAAAGCTGAATTTTGCTATAGCAAGGATCACAAATGAATAAGTATACTAAATTGTTTTCTTTTTTTTCAAGTCATTTCAGGTCCTCAGTTTCTTTTGTTCTAAAAATGAAGGGGCTAATACTAGATGATTCTTAAGGTTCCTTTTAGCCTGCACTGTTTGCCCTTCCTGTTTTCCTGTTGCTGGGGCAAGTAACCAATGCTTGTTTTTCAATTTAGGGCATGCTTTCTGCTTTAGTTTTGAGCTTTACAGCAAGAACGCATTAATTTAGTTGGAGATATAGAATTCAAATTATAGCTTTATTTCAATTTTACTTTGTCACAGTATGACATACTTTGCTTTACTTGATTTAAGTCAATTTTTAATTTTTTGCAAATTGAATTTCTAGTTATTCTGTCTTTTGCTTCCCTTTGAAACAAATGGTTTACATTCAGGAAAAAGCATATATGTGCTTGATACTTTATTTGGCAAAATTTAATTTACCTTTTCATGATTGTTAATGGAGAGATTACGATTTATTATTTTATGAATTAAAATACTTTTAAATATCATAATAAGTGCTTATGGTTTTAAAAACAGTTTAATAAAAAGCCATTCCTTCATTCAGATATTATTAAGCCCTTACCTAGATGATGGGGATATACTAGGACGCAAAACTGGTAAAAATTCTTCTCGTGTGGAGTTTTCATTCCAGTGAGTAGAGACAGTAAATATGTAATGTGTATGATCAATTACATGATATATAAGATGGAGAATGATAAACAAGGTGAGGAGGAAGGGAGCCCCAGGTTGTAGGGTGGGATTTTTCAATTTCTTATAGGGTAGTTTTGATGAACCTTCTAATAAGGTGATGTTTGAGCTGTTGACATGAAGGAAGTTTGGAAGATAACATGTGGATTCCACAGGAGAGCCTAAGGCTGCAGCCAGCATGGCCAGTTTGAGCAATGTGAAGAGTTGACTGTGGCTGTAGCAGATGGAGTGAGGGAGAAAGTGGTAGGAGCCGCAGTGGGAGCTCAAACAGGTAGTGCTAAGTGGGCTGCTGTGCGGATTCTTGGCTTTCACAGTGACAGAGGTGGGGAGCTATAGGTGGGTTTTTAACAAAGGACAACTCACCCTAATTTGCATTTTAAAATGATCTCTCCAGCTGCCTGTTAAGAATAAACTAGACAGAGGACAGAAACAGGGAGACCAGGAAGGAGATGGCTGTAGTTATCCACGTGAGAGACAGTGGTGGCTGGGACTGGGGTGGCATGAAGCGGATGGTGAGAAGTGAAGGATTTTGGACATAATGTAAAGATCACTAACAAGATTTGTAGATGGGTTGGGTGTGAGGTTTGACTGAGAGAGAGCGGAATCAAGGATAATTCCAAGGTTTGGACTGAGCAACTGGTAGGTCGGAGAAGCAATTTACCCAGGTGGACAAGACAACAGGAAGGGCACATGTGGGGGAGTGGGAGAAGTCAGAATCTTGGTTTTGATCATGTTAAAATTGAGACATCTGTTAAATAATTTCATTTGAATGTTTATGTTGTTATAAGAATTCATCTTTAATCCTTAAAAATGGGCAATGTGCTGATCATTTTCATATTTAAGCAACACTTGGTTGGGTACAGGGGCTCCCACCTGTAATCCCAGCACTTTGGGACGCCAAGGTGGGTAGATCACGTTAGGTCAGGAGTTCGAGACCAGCTTGACCAATGTGGCGAAACTCCCATCTCTACTAAAAATACAAAAATTAGCTGGGCATGGTGGCAGGCACCTGTAGTCCCAGCTACTTGGGAGGCTGAGGCAGGAGAATCGCTTGAACCTTGGGAGGCTGAGGCAGGAGAATCACTTGGGAGGTGGAGGTTGCAGTAAGCTGAGATCTCACCATTGCACTCCAGCCTGGGTGATAGAGTGAGACTCCATCTCAAAAAAGAAACTTTTCATTGTGGAATGTATTTGCAAAAGTGTATATAACAACATATATTAAGAATAATAATGAAGACTCATGAAACCGACCATCTAGGTTAAGAAACAGAATACTAGAAGTACCTTAAAAACCACCTGCATACCTTGTCTTTGTTATAATTGCAGTCTCTCCCTATGGGTGACCAGTATTCTGATTTTTTTCGCTAATTATTTTCTTGCTTTTTATAATTTAATTATATCTCTATAACTAAACAATATACTATTTAGTTTATCCTGCTTTTGAACTTAATGTAGTTAAAATCTTACTGATTTTTAAATTACTTGCATCAGTTACTTAAAATATATTTTGAGATTCTTTTCTGTGGACCAGGGTATGAATAGTTTGTTCACTCTCACTGCTTCATAGTATATTTCCTCGTGTGACTATCCCACAATTTGGTGCCCATTGTCATATTAATGGACACTTAGGTTTTATGGTGTTTCCACCTCCTCTTCAACACTTGGTACTGATTAAAATTTTTTGCCAATTGGACAGCTGAGAAATGGTATCTCAAGGTGGTTTTAAAGTTATGAGTAGGATCGAACAGACTTTTATATGTTTATACGACATTTGTGTCCTCTATTAAACATGTATGTTTTTTGCCTGTTTTTCTGTTGAGTCGCTCATTTATTGACTCATGAGTTCTCTAGTTTTATAATTTTAATAAAATTATTTTAATGTTTTATTATGAAAATTTAAACAGAAAAACTGAAAATTTTATATTGAGCATCTTTATGCATACTATGTAGATCCTATAATCAACATTTTACTTGCTTTATCATGTATCTGGCCATCATTTTATTTATGTACTAAGCCATCATGTTTTTTTGTGCATTTCACATGAAGTTGCAGATATCAGTTCACTTCCTCCTAAATTCTTTAGTGTGCATCTAATTAACTAGAGACAAGCATTTGCGGTTTTCTTTTTCATTTCAGATAGAATTCACACATATAATGAAATACATATGGATTTATTTGGGTTTTAACTAATACATATATACCCTTAAATTAGAAACCTCTATCAAGTTACTAAAACAATTTTAGTAAGAAATGCATTCATGTATCTCAAATCAAAATTAAAAAGTACAATAAAAAATCTCATTTCCATATTTATCTCCTCTGCCTCAGTTGCCTGCTCACTCCATCTTTTGTTTCTCACTAGTCACAGTTTTTAATCTTATATATCTTTCCAGTGTTTCTTTATAAAATATAAATATTCATATTCCCCCTTCCCTGTTAATACAAGAAGTGTACTGGATATACCATGCTGCCGTTTGCTTTATTCTCTTCATTTTATGTCTTAGAACTCTTTGTGTATTTGTGAAGAGAAGTTCTTGTTTTTTATAGTGTATAATTTTCCATTGTATGGAAAACAATTCTATAACCTAACCAGTTTCCTATAGATGGTTATTTGGGTTGGTCCTGACTTTCTGATATTCCACACAATGTTACTGTAACCTGCACATCACTGTTTCTCACATGTGCTAGCATGTCTGTAGGATAAATTCCCAGAAGCGCAGTTGTTTGACGAAAGGGTTTATGCATTGGTATTGTTCTAGATATTGCTAATTGCTTTCAGTAGTGGATAAAACAATTTATATTTCTGTCAGTAGAATACAAGGATAACTTATAGCTTTCCCATGAAAGTGTTTTTTTTTTTCCCTAATCTGATAGATAAAAAATATATTTCAGTGTATATAATACATTTACAAATAGAAATTTGCATTTCTTCTGTTGAGTGATGTTGAACATCTTTGCATATAATTAAGAGCAGTTTCTTTCTGTGAAGTGTTTGCATCTGTGCCTATTTTTAAGTCGAGTTAGGTTATTGGTCTTTTTTCTCACTGATTTCTTCATGTGTTAGGGAGGCAAACTCTTTCATGATGTGAGGTGCAAATATTGCCCAGTCTTCCACCCTCGTTTGTCATTTGTCTTTTTTTTTTTTAAATTGCTTATATCTGGTCATCCTTATTTCTTTTTACTGTGGTAAAATGTATATAACAAGATGTACCATTTTAGCAGTTTTTAAGTGTATAATTCAGTGGCATTAAGTATGTTTGCAATTGTGCAACCATCACCACTATCTATTTCCAGAAACCGTATTCATGATCACAAATAGAAACTCCATACCCATGAAGAAATAGCTCCCCGTCCCTCTCCCCCTCCAGCCTCTGGTCAGCTCTGATCTCTGCTCTCTGTCCATATGACTTTGCCTATTCTGGGTATCTCATATTCGTGGAATCATACATTTGTCCTTTGTATCTGATCATTTCACTTAGTGTGATGTCTTTTGACTTTGGTGCTTTTTGCCATACGGGATTTAAAAACTTTTTAGGCCATTGTATTTATCATTTTTGTTCTAATAGCTTCTGGATTTTGAGTTACTCTAAGGTTATAAAGGAATTTCCCTGTGTTTTCTTCTAGTACTCTGTGGTTTTAGTACATATCATTCTTTCTTTCTATCTCTATCTATCTATCTATCTATCTATCTTCGACCCATTTCTGTTTTATGTGGTATATAATGTGAAATATAGATCCAATTTAGCTACTTTTAATTTTTTCCACAGGTAGAAGATACCCAGTTGTCTTAGTATCATTTATTAAAAAAGGCCATCTTTATTGGTTTGAGAGGCCACTTTCATCATACTAAATTTCTATGTGTAGTTTGGTGTATTTATGGACTTTCTATTTTATCTCCCCAGGCTCAAATACCCACATTGTTCTTAATGATTTTTTAAAAACTGTATATATTCATGGGGTACAAGTACAATTTTGCTACAGCTACACTGGTATATTACACTGTGGTAAGGTCAGGGCCTTCAGCACATCCATCACTGGAGCAATGTACACTGTACCCACCAAGCAGCCTCCCATCATCCACCCCTCACCACCCCTTTGAGTCCCCCCATTGTTCATCTTTTCACACTCTGCTTCCACGTGTGATTCTTTATAATGTGTTTTAATATTATTAATACTAGTATCCTCTCACTGTTGTTTTGAATTTTCCTATTCTATATTGTTTTCAAAATAGTTGTCTTCTTGATAGTTTTGCATTTTCACATTTAAGTGTTTCACTTGGATTTGGTTTTGTACAGGATATGAATTATGGGTACAGATATCCAATTTGACCTTCCATGCTTGCTGTGTATCAATCAAGTTTCCAGATGTATACGTGTGGATCTTTCTGGGCCCTGTTGTTTCCCTACACTAAAGCCTATCCATAGCGTTAGAAGTCTTGGTAGCTGTGAGAGTACATTTCCATTGTTCTTTTTCATGATGAGTGTCTTGGCTATTCTTAGCCCTTGGACTTCGTTGTAAGTTTAAGTAGCAGCTTCTCAAATACTCTAAGAGAGTTCTGTTAGGATTTTGGAATTGCAGTTAATCTGTAGAACAATTGAAGGAGAACTGCCATTTCTATGATACTAAAACTTCTAGCACATGAACATTGTATAGCCTTTCATTTATTTTTCTTTTAGTAAAATTTTATAATTTTCTCCATGAAGAGCTTAAATGCCTTTTGATACATTGTAAAATAAAGCATATTTTCTAACTGTGTTGTGCTGTGTGGAAATACAATTGCATTTTTTTTTTTTTAGAAAACAGCTTTATTGAGATGTAATTTATAATTCACTCAGAGTATACAAATCAATGCATTTTAATGCATTTACAGATATGTGCAATTGTCAAGACAAGTTTAGACCATTTTCATCACCTCAAAAAGAAACGCTGTACCCCTTAGTGATCACTCCCCAAACACTTCATCCTTGTTAGTTGTAAGTAACCACCAGTCTACTTTCTGTCTCTGTATGTTTGCCTTTTCTGGACATTTCATTTAAATGGAATCACATTATATGTGGTCTTTTGTGATTGATGTTTTTCACTTAGCATGTTTTCAAGGTTCCTCCATATTGCAGCATATGTCAGAGTTTCCTTCCTTCCTAAGGCAGAATAATATTCCATTGTATGGATACATCACATTTTGTTTATTCATTGGTAGATAAATATTTGGGTTTTTTTCACCTTTTGGCTACAATGAATAATGCTGCTAAAAACATGCATGTACAAGTTGTTTGGACATATACTTTCGTTTCTCTTGGGTTTATATCTGGGAGTGGAATTGCTGGGTCATATGATAACTCCATGTTTAATCATTTGTGGAACTGCCAGACTATTTCCCAAAGCAGCCACACCATTTTACATTCCTACTAGCAGTGTTTAAGGGTTTTGATTTCTTTGTCCTTGTCAATACTTGTTATTATCTGACTTTTAATTCTAGCCATCCTAATGGGAACGAAGTCAATTTCAATTGACTTTTGTGTACTAATTTTTGTTACAAACAGTCTTACTAAAATGTCTTATTCACAGTTTATCTGTGGATTACTTTAAAAATATTCAGTCATTATAGTTTGCACATAATAGTAGTTTTGCCTCTTTTTTTGAATTATTTTTTAAAAATGGTTGTTTACTGTCCTAGCTAGTACCTCTAAATACAACATTGAATAGAAATAGTGATGGAAAGCAACTTGGCCTTTTTTCCTGACCTTAAAGAAAATGCTTTCAACATTTCATTATTAAGTGTGATGTTTGCTATAGAGTTTTGTTGTATTGTCATTTATCAGGTTAGAGAGTTACCTACTCTTCCTAGTTTTCTAACAGTTTTATCATGAATTGATGTTGAATTTTATCAACCCCTGTTCTCTATTGAGATAATCCTATTGTCTTTCAATCTGCTGACTTGCTAATATTGAATCAACCTTACATCCCTTATATAAACCTAATCTCCTCATGATTCATATTTTGCATGGTCCAGTTTGCTAGTATTTGCATGCTGTTTTAAAAACCTCAGTTTAAAAGAGATATTGGCCTATCCTTTTTCCCTCTTAGCTGTCCCTGTCTGGTTTTGGAATCAAAGTCATGCTTGTCTCATAAAGCACCTGGGAAAGGTTTATTTTATTTTGTTATTTGAAAGAGTTTATGTAAGATTAGAATCACCTATTCCTTGAGTATTTGGCAAAGCTTCTTTTTGTGGAAACGTTTAGCTACCGATGAAATATCCTTTAACATTTCTATTTGTTTTTGATTGTCTTTTGTAAGTTTTATTTTTTATAAAAGTATCCATTTAATTTGTTTTCGAAGCTTTGGACATTGTTTTGTTTATAAAAGCCTCTTCATTTTCTGTTCAACCTCAGCAGCATCTGCACTTACGTTCCTATTTTCATCCAAAATGTTAATCATTTGTGCTTTCTTATATTCCTCACCAATCTTACCAGTGGTTTCTCACTTTCATTTTTTCAAAGGACCAACTTTTGGCTTTCTTAATTCTTTCTAGATATACTAATACACTATTATTTTTACTGTGTAACTAGTGCGTTTTTTAGGTCTGAGCCCTTAGTTTTCAGCCTGAGATGCTTTTGTCTCCTGGGGACATTTGGCAGTGCCTGGAGATTTTTGATTGCCACATCTGCTTTAAGAGTACTACTGTCCCCTAATGGGTGGAGGCCAGAGATGCTGCTAAACTTCCTATGGTACACAGGGCAGCCCTGCACAACACAGAATTATCTGGTTCAGAACCTCAGTAGAATTGAACTTGAGACACCCTGTCCTAAGCAAATTCTAGGAGTTATGCTCATTTTATAATGTTAACTTGCTGGATGGCTATGGGGGAATCACTTGTAAAATAAAGTTTCTTTCATTATTTATGTATTCTTGGAGGGATAACCAATTCTGTGCTGATACCGTTTTCCCCAAAACAACACGGATAAATGTAATTTCACTTGTCTTACAAAATAAATACAGGCATACCTCATTTTATTGTGCTTTTCTTTACTGTGCTTCACACATATGTGTTTTTTATTAATTGAAGGTTTGCGGCAATCCTGCTTTGGGCAGGTCTGTCAATGCCATTTTTCCAATAGCATCTGCACACTTTGTGTCTCTGTGTCACATTTTGGTAATTCCGGCGATATTTCAAACTTTTTCATTATTATTATATCTGTAATGGTGATCTGTAATCAGTGGTCTTTGATGTAATTATTGAAATTGTTTCAGAGCACCACAAACCACACCCATAGAAGATGACAAATTCCACCGATAAATGTTGTGTGTTCTGACTGCTCCACTGACTAGGCAGGCCACTGTCTCTCTCACTTCTTGGGCCTCCCTATTTCCTAAGACCCAACAATATTAAAATTAGGCCAGTTCATAACCCTATGACGGCCTCTAAGTGTTCCAGTGAAAGAGAGAGTTGCACATCTCTCACTTGCGATCAAAAGCTAGAAATGATTAAGCTTAGTGAGGAAGGTATGTTGAAAGCCAAAATAGGCTGAAAACTAGGCCTCTTGTTCCAAAGTTAGCCAAGTTATGAATGCAAAGGAAAATTTCCTGAAGGAAATTAAAAGTGCTACTTTAGTGGACACATGAATGATTAAAAAAAAAAAAAGAAAGCCTTATTGCTGATATAGAGGAAGGTTTAGTTATTTGGAAAGAAGATCAAACCAGCACATTCCCTTAAGCCAAATCAGAGCAAGGGCCTAACTAACTCTCTTCAATTCTGTAAAGACTGAGAGAGGTAAGGAGCTGCAAAAGAAAAGTTGGAAGTTCACACAGGTTGGTTCATAAACTTTAAGGAAAGATGCCATCACCATAACATAAAAGTACAAGGTGAAGCAGAAAGTACTGATATAGAAGCTGCTGCAAGTTATCAGGTCTAGCTAAGTTAACTGATGAAAGTGGCTACATTAAACAAAAGATTTTCCATGTAGGCAAAACAGCCTTCTATTGCAAGAAGATACCATCTAAGACTTTCATAGCTGAGAGTAGTAGTCAATGCCTGGCTTCAAAGCTTCAAAGGATAGTCTGGCTCTTTTGCTAGGGGTTAATGCAGCTGGTGACTTTAAGTTGAAGACAGGATTCTGAAAATTGTAAAGCCCTTAAGAATTATGCTAAATCTACTGTTTCTGTGCTCTATAAATGGAACAACAAAGCCTGGATGATAACACATCTATTTACAGCATGCTTAACTGCATATTTTAAGTCTACCGTTGAGACCTACTGCTCAGCAAAAGATTCCTTTCAAAATATTACTGTTCATTGATGATGCAGCTGGTCACTCAAGAGCTTTTGTGGAGATGCACAAGGAGATTAATGTTATTTTCATGTCTGCTAGCACAATACCCATGTTGCAGCATATGGATCAAGGAGTAATTTCTACTTGCAAGTGTTATTTAAGAAATATATGTTGTAAGGCTGCCATATATCATGATTCGTCTGATGGACGGGCAAAGTCAGTTGAAAACTGCAAAGGATTCACCATTCTAGATGCCATTAAGAACCTTCAAAATTCATGGGAGGTCAAAATATTAACATTAACAGGAATTTGGGAGGTTGACTTTGAGGGGTTGACGATTTCAGTGGAGAAAGTAACTGTAGATGTGGTGGAAATAATAAGAGAACTACAACTAGAGGTGGAGTCTGAAAATATACTTGACTGAATTGCTGCAATTTCATGATCAAACTTGAACGGACGAGGAAAGGAAAAGTAGTTTCTTGAGATGACATCAATTCCTGATGAGAATACTATGCACATTGTTGATTTGACAACAAAGGATTTAGAACATTCCATAAACTTAGCAAAGCAGCAGCAGGCCTTGGGAGAGGATTGACTCCGGTTTTGAAAGAACTTCTATTGTGATAAAATGTTATCAAACAGTATCACATGCTACAGAGAAATCTTTTATGAAAGAAAGAGCCAACTTCATTCTCGTCTTATTTTAAGGAATTGCCACAGTTACTCCAGCCTTCAACAGCCATCACCTTGATCAGTCAGCAGCCATCCACACCACACTGAGGCGAGAGCCTTCACTAGCAGGAAGACTGTGACTCATAGAAGGTTCAGATAATCATTAGCATTTTTTAGCATTGAAATAGTTTTTAAATTAAGGTGTATACATTATTTTCTTTAACATAATGGTATTGCACATGTAATGGACTACAGTATAGTGTAAACATAACTTTCATATGCACTGGGAAACCAAAACATTTGTGTGACTTGCTTTATTATGATATTTGTTTTGTTGTGGTGCTCTGGAAAGAAACCTGCAGTATCTCCAGGTACCTGTATGAGTTTGTGGGTTTCAATTTTTTTTTTTTAATTTCCAAAGGGTACTTTTGAAAGCTCAATAAATAAATAAATAAATAAATAAATAAGCATTTTAGATTGAGAGTAACTGTTCTCTTTACCTACCTTAATTGCTTTTCTTTGAATTTTACATTTAACAGCGGAATGTAATTCATTATATTGAATAAGTTAGGAGACTAGGGAAATCATTAGTTTAGTGTTATAATTTGAGATACCTGAGCTGTGAAGTTGGCTTATGTATAATTGATTGTTTTTCTCTGTTGGCTGTAGAATAAATACTTGAAGTGCTTTCCCCCACACTCTAGAGCTGTATTTCCTTCTGTATATTTTTTCCACATCTCAATTTGGTTTGAAATGTAAATTATCTTGGGTTCTACAGTAGCACTTAAAAAGAAAAGCAAAGGAAAAAGCTACCCTTTCTATTTTTCCTGGAATATAACCTAACAAGGAATTGTTCATTAGTAGTGTTTATCTTAAAAACATTTCCAGTTTTGTTTTATTAAAATATTGGTGGAGGATTAAAATAATAAAAATTAGTTACATGAATATCTTGGGTGTCACTTGTCAGGCACACTTTGATCTTCTAAATCAGTAGTTATCATTGCCATTATTGCTGGCTCAGAGCAGTGATGAGAAAGGAAAAGAATGGTACTTTTTTTTCTTTTAAAGCTTGATTTTCATAAATCCTGAATAGGAGATAATTAAGAATGATACCAGCTTTTATAACATAATACACAAATTACACTTATTTGCCAACAAACAAAGCTTGCAAATAGACTTTAAAAATTAAAGTTGTTTAAATGAAAATTAATTTAGTTTATTTGAATGAGTCTTCATCTATCTTTTATGTCATCATTAGGACTCTTTTCTTGAGAGGAAAAAAATGTGTCTCCTTTAGTTCTTTAGTTTCTTTTTCTTGCCCAATTATCTTCATTTGTAAGACAAAATTCATATTTCCAGCATTTAAAAAAGAAAGATTCTTTTTGGAGCAGTTGAACAGCTGGGGAGCTTAGGAAAGAATTCTTTCTAGTCAATTGCTTGTAATAGTGGCTTCTGAAGGATACCTTTGACTAAAAGATGCAGGAATCTTAAATCTATTATAAAATTGTTTCTCTCCTTATTTCTGTTCTAAGTGGTTTAAAACACTGCTAACATATCTAATTTGACATTATGTTTAGGTTCTTGAAGTTGTTATGACGAAGCAGATCAATTAACGCCACTCCAAAATTATACATTTCTGGTTTTCTAGTTCAACCTGTGTCTTCTGTTCTAATTGTGGGGGTTGGGAGTATAATGCTATTTTTTGACGATCTCCACAATCAATAGTGAACATATCCATCACCCCAAAGTATGTCCTTTGGGATCCCTCCTTCTGCCTCTGCCTGTCCTCCTGTCCCCCACATTCAGACAACCACTAGTCTTCTTCATGTCAGTATACACTTGTTCACATTTTAAAGGATTTTATAGATGTGGAATAACTCAGGATACATTCTTTTTTGTGTGGCTTATTTCACTCAGCATAATTATTTTTTAATTCATCCATGTTGTTCTTTTTATTGCTGATATAGTTATACTAGTTTCTATATCCATTCACTTGTTGATGGACACTTGAGTTGTTTTCAGTTTTTGGCTATTATGAATAATGCTGCTATGAAAATTTGCATACAGATCTTCATATGGACATATGCCTTCATTTCACTTGGGTACCTACCTAATGTGGAATGGCTGATAATATTGTAGATGATTGTTAACTTAAATAAAACCCCCAAACCTTCCAAGCTGTGTTTCCAAAGTGGTCGCATTATTTTACATTCCCAGCAGCAGTATATGAGAGTTACGGTTCTTCCATATCTTTGCCAACACTTGATGTGATCAGTTTTTAAAATTTTAGCAACATCTAATTGTGGTTTTATTCTGTACTTCATTGGTGACCAGTGACATCAAACATCTTTCCATGTGTGTATTTGTCATTTACATATCTTCTTTGGTTTAGTATCTGTGCAAGGCTTTTGTCAATTTTTAATTGTTTCTTTATGATTGGGTTTTGAGAGTTATTTATACATTCTAAATACAAGCCCTTTTTCAGATATTTAACTTACAGACATTTCAGATTATTATAGATTCACATGCAGAGATAGGGATCCTGTGTGCCCTTTAGCCAGTTTTTCCCAGTGGTAACATATTGTAAAGCAAGACGTGTGCAACATCACAACCAGAATGTTGACTCTGATATGGTCAAGAGGCAGAACACCCCCATCTCACAGAGATCCTGTATGTTGCCATTTCATTGCCATATGAATTCCCTCTTACTCCTACCCCATCCTTAACCTCTGACAACCACTCATCTGCTCTCCATTTCTATAATTTAGTCATTTCAAAAATGTTACATAAATGGAGTTGAACAGTATGTAACCTTTTGAGACTGGCTCTTTATTTCACTCAGCATAATTCTCTGGAGATTTATCAATATTATTTTATATATCTATGGGTTGTTCCTGTTTATTCCTGCTATATCCATATTACGGATGTATCAATTTATTTAACTGTTTACCCACTGAAGGACATCTGGTTTGTATCCAGTTTTTGGCCATTATGAATAATGCTTTTATAAATATTTGTGCGCAGTTTCTTGAGTGCACATAAATCTTTATTTCTTGGGCATAATTGTCCAAGTGTGTATTTGCTGATATTTGCAGATTTAGTTTCTTCAGAAACGGCTAGGAGACGATCCAGGATGGCTGTTTAGGAACAGCTCAGGATTGCAGCTCCCAGTGAAAGCGCAGAGGGTGAGTGGACGCCACGTTTTTATTGCCCACAGACTAGGAAATTCCTGGGCGGAGGTGCTCCACGGTCGCCAGCGCGGCTGTTTCGGCCAGCGCGGCTGTGCCGGCCGGCACCGCTGCTTTGCCCCGCGCGGCTGCTTTGTCGGCGCCCCGGAGCCGCGGTTCTCCGTACAAAATACACCGGTCCGGGGGCCAATTTGGCTGGTGATTGGAGCCACGGGAAGTCACCCATATGCT
>NW_016107378.1:4849683-4856578 GCF_001604975.1 Cebus imitator | reverse complement strand
CACCGCATGTTCTCACTCATAGGCGGGTGTTGAACAATGAGAACACATAGACACAGGGAGGGGAGCACTACACACTGGGGTCAGTTGGGGGGAAATAGGGGAGGGACAGTGGGGGGCGGGAAGCTGGGGAGAGATAGCAAGGGGAGAAATGCCAGATGTAGGTGATGGGGAGGAAGGCAGCAAATCACACTGACACATGTGTTCCTATGCAACAATTTTGCATGTTCTTCACATGTACCCCAAAACCTAAAATGCAATAAAATAAATGGGGGAAAAAAAAAAGAAACGGCTAAACTGTTTTCCAGAGAGACTGTACTCATTTACATTACTGTTGGCAATATATGGGTAATCCGGTTTCTCTGTATCCTTTCCAGCATCTGATGTTGTCACTATTTTTAGTTTTAGCCATTTGGAGAGATTTGTAGTTGTGTCTCATTGTGATTTTGAGTTTACCTGCTGGCTGCTGGTGTTGAACCTCATTCCGTGTGCTCACTGTCTTGTGTGTGTGTTTGTATATGTATGTGTGTGTATATGTGTGTGTGTGTGTGTGTGTGTGTGTGTGTGTGTGTATGTATACATATTAGATGGAGTCTCGTTCAGTCACCCAGCAGGCTAGAGTGCAGTTGCACGATCTCAGCTCACTGCAACCTCTGCCTCCTGGGTTCAAGTGATTCTCTTGCCTCAGCCTCCTGAGTAGCTGGGATTACAGGCATGCGCCACCATGCGTGGCTAATTTTTGTATTTTTAGTAGAGATGTGGTTTCATCATGTTGGCTAGGCTGGTCTCTAACTCCTGACATCAAGTGATCCACCCACCTTGGCCTCCCAAAATGCTGGGATTACGGATGTGAGCCACTGTGCCCAGCCTTCTTGTATATTCTTGAGTGAAAGATGTCTTCGTCTCTTTTGCCTAGGTTCTCATTGGATCCTGTGCTTTTTTACTGATGAGTTTTCAGAAGTCTTTATGTGTTCTGGATACTAATTATTGGTTCGATATGGTTTGCACATTTTGTCTCCCAGTGTGTAGCTTGTCTTTTCATTCCCTTACCAGGGTCTTTCACAGAGTACAAGGTTTTTATTTTTATGACATCCAGTTTATAAAGTTTTCTTTGTATGGATCATGCTTTTGTGTCAAGTTCAACAACTTTTGTTTAGCTCTACATATGGAAGATTTTCTCCTAAGCTTTTAAAAATTGAAATGTAATATGTTGTCCAACCCTCATCGCTATCCAGTTCCAGAACATTTTCATGGGAACCCAGTACCCAGTAAGCAATTACTTCCCATTGTCTTACCCTCAGCCCCTGGCAACCACTGATCTGCTTTCTGACTCTACCGATTTGCCTATTCTGGACATTTCACATAAATAGAATAAAAAATATGTGGCTTTTGTATCTGGCTTCTTCAGTTAAGCATAATCTTTTCAACGTTCATCCATGTGAAAGCAAAATCAGTACTCTATAATCTTTATGGTTAATATTCTAATAAATGGATCTGTTATATTTTGTTTATCCACTTATCAGTTGATGGATATTAGTTTCTAGTTTTTGACTATTGTTAAAAATGCTGCTGTGAACATTCATTTACAAGTTATTCTGTGGACATCTGTTTTCAGTTCTGTTGGGTACTGCCTAGGAGTGGACTTGCTGGGTCATATGGTGACCCTGTGTTTAGTCACATTTGTGGAACTGCCAGATGGTTTTCCGAAGGAGCTGCACCATTTGCTTTTCCAGGCCACAATGTATGAGGGTTCTAATTTCTTTGCATCTTTGTTCTCTGTTTTCCAAAACATTTCATAGATTTACTTTTTACATTTAAGTCTATAATCAATTTTGAATTAATTTTTTATAAGGTGTGAGACTGAAATAGAATTTCTTTTTTAAAAACATCTATGGATATCTAATTGCTCCATCACTATTTGTTGAAAAGACTCTTTCTTCCATTGAATTATTTTTGTGCCTTTGTCAAAATTCAGTTGGATATATTTGTGTGGGTCCATTTCTTGGTTCTCCATCTGTTCCATTGATCTGTGTGTCTACCCTACTGCCCATGTCATGGTCTCTATCGCTGTGGCTAACTAGTAAGTCTTGCAATTGATTAAACAAATCCCTCCTACTTTATTCTTCTTTCCCAAAGTGATTTTAGCTATTGTAGATCTTTTTCCTTTCCATATGCATTTAGAATAATCTTGTGTGCATCTATACAAAATCTTGTTGAGATTTTGATAGGAACTGCATTAAACCCGAATATAACTTTGGGGAGAATTGATATCCTTTGGCTAGAGAGAGCAGAACTTTTATTGGGGCCTTCTTTTGTCTGTGCCTATTTATGTTTCCAGGGTGCTGACTTATTTAGCTCTAAGTATGGAATAAGAATGCAGTCAAGAAGGAAACCCAGAGGGAAATCTCCATGATGTTATTTCTTAGGTCTTGAGGTTCCTAGCTGGTCTACCTTCTCATCTCCGTCTTTCAAAGCCTTCTTGTATTTGTTTTATATATTATGTCTAGAGTTTTTCGTTGTACTTAGCGAGAAATAGGAAGTACATCTACTTCATCTTCCCCGAAGTGGAACTTGCGCCTTCCTTTTTAACTTAACAATAGATGTTGGAGATTATTTCATATTAGTACTTAAATTGTACACTTAATCTTTCATTTAAATCATTGTATTATATTTCGTTTTTTTGCATGTGCCATAGTTTTTGAATCAGTCTCCTCCCGATGAGCATTTAGGTTGTTTTCAATCTTTTGCTGTTATAAACAGTGCTTCAGTGGATAACTTTGTACCTCTGTATCGGTTAGCATGTGTGTCAGTATCGCTAAAAGAGAACTTCCTGAGAGTAGAACTGCCAGGTCAAAGGATATGTGCATTTTACGTTTTGTTAGGTAATAGTACATGGCTTTCCTAGAGATTGCCTGTCAATCGGGATCACTGTGAGTGCTGCCTGTATAGGCAGAACTCCTGGTCCTATGAGACAGTTAGAGCTGGAGTCTTGAAGAAGGATAATTTGAAGCATCAGATCTCAGTATGCAACTTTTGGTGTTATCCGTATGGCACATTTAGCATTTCTTGAACCATTTTTCATATACTATTATGGAAAATATTTATTCTGATCAGGAACCCAAACTTTTAGAAATTTTTGAATAGCTGCTATGTAGGATATGTCTGATATTGGTCTTATTAATACCCCATTTTACTCAAGTAAACTGTATTTTCTTCACAAGATTTCTACGGATGTTAAATTCTCATTTGAGTCTGAATTATGCTCTTGTGGCTGCTGATGTTAAGCAGTACATTAATTGGACAATTTCTCTTAATTTACTGGGTCATGCAAATTCATAGACATTTCATTTGATTTGAACAATAACTTGTTCTCGAGTTTATTGTTATGATTTCCAGCTCAAGATTCTCCAAGGGATTTTTCTTTTTCTTGTTAAATCAACAAGTGATGGATAAGCTGCGAATTTTCTTAAAATGCAGTCTTGCTGTGTATATGTAATGGATACATTTGGTACATATTTACCTTTGTACATATTTATGCATATGTATCCATATTTCTCTTTTCCTGAGTTGGTAAACACTTCTAATTCACTTCAGTTTGAAAGCTTTGCTTCATGACCCAAGTACTTTTGGGCCATGAACACAGTTGTGACAAAGTAACAAGAAATATTTGGTCTGTAATTGCTGGAGGACAAGTTAGAGGTGGTTTGTGTTCTTTATCTGCGTAGAATTCTAATTCTGATGAAATGTCCTCTTCTTCAGAGCTGATATTTAACCCCCTCTCAGACAGGCTTTGGCAAAAGGTAGCCACAGTTTCCAACTCCGGTGCCCTCCTGCTCACATTCCTAATCTTTGGAGCTCCTTCCCAGTGTCACCTGCAGACCTGTCACCACTGGCCATCCGGTTGGACCTCCAGTCAGCCCTCCAGTGCTGCCAGGCTCCCCTCATAGCCTAACAAAGGGAAGACCACCTGCTGCATTTGTTATAATGGTTACTAACTATATAATGGATCTATATCATGGTATACATGTAAACATCTTTTAAAAATGTTATATGCAGTTAATTACAGTTAATAGTGGGAATTGTTTGTCTTTAGTAAATTTATATGCTATAATTTGGGAACTCATCTCAGTGACTAAGATTTTCCTTCCAAAGTAGCTTTCATGGGTGCTATTTAAAGATATCTGAATGACAGCATCATAAAAGTACAGTAGTCCCCTCTTTCACCAAGGGATCCTTCCAAGACCCTCACTGGATACCGGAGACTGTGGCTAGTACTGAACCCTATATATATACTGTGTTTTTCCTCTATATTCATGCCTCTGATAAAGTTTAATTTGTATGGTAGGTACAATAAGATATTAAAAACCATACTTAATCAGAGGAGATACAATTATAATATGGCAACATCACTGCTCTTGTACTTCAGGAATGTTATTAAGTAAAATAAGGGTGACTTGAACTCAAGTACTGTGATACTGCAATGGTTAATCTGATGACTGGGGTGGCTACTAAGTAACTAACAAGGCAGGGAGTAGACACAGTGTGGCGATGACGGATGGGGGATGGGTCACGTCCAGGGCTTATGGAGTGGAATGGTACAAGATTTCATTATAATACTCAGAACAGCATGCAACTTAAAAGTTATGAATTTTTTATTTAATATTTTTGGACAGCGGTTGACTGTGGGTAACTGAGACTGTGGAAGGCAAAAGTGTGGATAAGTGAGGACCATGGTATTAATACATAGCTTTTCTCTTATTATACCACTTGATGGAATTCATGGTTAATTGGTATGATTTTTGAATTAAAATAATAGTTTCATATTTTATTGGATCATATTCTGAGATGTTTAAGATATAGTTTAATAATACATTCCCCTCCTTTAACCATGGAAAAAAGTTACCAAGTATTTACATATAATTCATTTAGTGTGATTTCCTCTTTTTTTAAGAAAAGTATTTTCCTTGCGTTTAAAATGTAAAAATTTCCTATTTCTTTCTTTCTGTCCTCAAATCCACTGTGGGTGATAACCGTTTTTGCTGACACACAGCTTTATCAGGTATGACTCCTAAGTGTCGTGTTGGACTTCACGGATGTGTTGTTGAATTTTTCAAAGGAAGAACTTTCCACACTGACCTTCTACATTCCCTTGATCAGTATTTAGGAGTATTTTATGATCATCGCTGGGCTTTAAGGTCTAGAGTGCTCTTTGTATTCAAAACAAGTTTGCCACATGTGTTACACCTGGATTTCAGAAATTAATTGTGTTTTCTTCAAACATATGACTGTTGTATGTCGCTGGCTTTCTGTGTTTTTAATCTGTGTATAATTCTCTGTTTTCTTCTTTTATATATATGTGTTTGTATATACATCTGTGTTATTCCTAACATACGTGTTTTTAAAAGCAGATACATGTTCTTAACCAGAACTTTTCTAACCAGATACATATTCCTAACCAGGCTGTTTTCAAACTGTGTTCATGAAATATATTAATCTAAGATGCTAAGCAGAGTGGCATAAAAATGTTTACCAATAAGTTTATTATGTTTCCCCTTGAGCAATTCACAATGCACATTAGCATATTAAAGGTTCTGGTTCCATGCAGTAAAGAAATTGTTTATCTTTGTTTATCTCAGCATCTTCAAGAAATATTTGAGTTTGAAACACTTCAGAATACACAGGGGTGTTGTAGGCCGCTGATTTGTGAAATGCTGTAAAAAATTGAGTAAGGTTTTCTTTGTAGTGTTTTAAGACATCAAATAAAATTGACTACAAGTGATTAAATTTTCAAGAGGTTAAAGCATTTAGCTGAATTGTATTTTGAGAGAGTATTTTCTTATAGAAATTACATTTTGAAATACAGCATTGATTTTTTCCCCCATAGTATTATCTTTTTCAATATTTTTCATGGCCTTTAAAAAGAATTTGTGAGACTAAAAATTCTGCCATTTTTTGGAAGGAGGGTTTTTAAAATGTTGTTACTGTCATTGCTTTCTTGATTGTTTCTCTTCTATAAGAATTTGCCTTTATCTTTAAAAAACATGTTTACTATTTCAGAGAATGTGACACAGGAAAGGAGGCCTCCCAAACTTGCCTTTATGTCAAGAGGTGTTGGGGACAAAGGTTCATCCAGTCATAATAAACCAAAGGCTACAGGTATGGATTAATAGCATACAACCTTTAGTAATTTACATAATGCTGAATTTGCCATCGCATTAAAACAGGTTATAAGCTCTTACTTCTTAACGTGTGTAGACTTTTTTCCTTCAAACATTTTTAGTAGTGAAACTAAAGCTTTTATAGAAATATTGTTGCTTAAGTCAAGTGTCCCCAGCCTTTTTCACCTCATGAAGAGTTCCCCATAAAGGACCTGTGTGTTTTGCTGGTCTATAATCAACTGGTTTTTGGAATTCCTTATTTGGAATATTTATATATATAGTTTAGGATTGCAGCTGTGTAAAATAATCCTATATGGATAATGTTATATAGGATAAAGTATACTAGAGATTAATTAAATGGTTTTACTAACTAGATGTGACACAAATTAAATCCCAAACTGCTAAGCAAAAATTTCTTCTGTTTCCTAGAAACTTCCTCAATACATGCGGAGCTCCACAGCTCTTTTTTGTTAGCTTCCACGTACTTCATAGATTTATAGAATAGTAGTTATACAAGCCAAACAGCTCATTAAAAAGCTCTAAGAAATTTTGTTAACTCAGATGTGGGTTAGGAGAAGAATATCTTTTCCTCAATTATTACAATTTTGGTTCACTTAAAAGGAAATTATACTTTAAGAATTATTTTAGGCCGGGCGCGGTGGCTCACTCCTGTAATCCCAGCACTTTGGGAGGCCGAGGCGGGTGGATCACGAGGTCAAGAGATCGAGACCATCCTGGTC
>NW_016107378.1:4757753-4849490 GCF_001604975.1 Cebus imitator | reverse complement strand
AGTGGGGCCTGAGAGACTTAGAATTAGTTGCAGGATATATACATGATAGTCTTTTTTTTATGGTAAGCTATAGATCTATATGGGATAGCTCAAACTTGCTACTTTCACTTAAAGAGAAATAGACTAAAGATTTTTTGTGGGTTCTGGAGAGCCCACTGGCCCCACCATGACATGTCTTCTAATTAACACTGAGGCAGGGTAATGTCTTGAAATGGCTGTGACATAGCTACACCACCCTCTCACATAAAATAAATCCAATCTATAAGAAGTAAAAATGCTTGATTTTTTCAAAGACACGAGGAATTTGACTACCAACAATTCCAAATGTTTAAAACTTAACTGTCTTAAACATAATTTGTGTATTGATTTATATACAGCATTTGAAGATTACTTTCTTTTCAAATGAACTGTTTTAAAATAATAGGTTAAATTTGTGAACCACTGGGTCTGTAGAATGAAGCTGGGGAATGGTGATTTGACATTTAGAAATAAGCTGCAGTACATGGAACAATTTCTTAAAGCAATTCATTTTAAGAAAATGAGTAGGCTTTTCTTTTAACTTACTCCGATTACCCTCCTATATTGACTTTTGGGCCCAAGGATGTTTTCAGTATGCCAAAATGGTTACCGAATTTTTAAAAGCCGAAGGCAATTACAAAACATATTGTTTTTATACACATTTATTGGTTATGTAAACAGTTGTTAAGATCATACTCATTCATTTCTCTTACTAAAAAAAAAACTTTGACACTATGTTGACTTTATTTTTAAATGAAACTTTTCTTGTTCTATAGGATCTACCTCAGACCCTGGAAATAGAAACAGATCTGAATTATTTTATACCTTAAATGGGTCTTCTGTTGACTCACAACCACAATCCAAATCAAAAAATACGTGGTACATTGATGAAGGTAATCTGTAATTTTAGAGTTCTTCATAATGAACCTCTCTTTTTAACTCATCATAGAAAAATGGCTTTTTAACAACAGCAATATCTATAGTTTTTGGAAGCAGAATGAATAAACCACAATATTTAGTTTGTAATATTGCTAAACTAAAATATCGTACACAGTTTGAATTGTACTACTGTTAAGATTATTAAAATGTTTAAGAAATGTATTAGTAGTTTGTTCTTTTCCTTTAACTGATCTGTTTAGGGTGGAAAATTTCTGTCTGGTTCTTTCTTGACCTCTTTAAAGCATTCCCTTTAAAAAAAAAATTATCTTCCCTTGTTTCTGGGACATCATTTTCTCCTAGTTTATTCTCTTCTTTGTTCATTTGTTCAACAAATATTTATTGAGTGCTTACGATGTGCCAGGCATTCTTTTAGGCATCGAGATGAAAATGGTGAGAAAAAATAGACATAGTTTGTGCCCCTTTTGCAGTTGTTAAGTTTTTGAGATAGAAATTAAACAACCACAGACACAGAAGTAGAGTTGCCTTGGTGATGTGCGCAGTAAAGGTACATGATGCCAGGAGAATACATCAAAGGTGATTTTTCTCAGGGTCTTGGGGATGCTTCTTTGGGACAGTGACACATGCTTAGGTTTACCAGAAGAGTGACAGATGACAAAGTGAAAGGGGCCAGAAGAACCTCCTCGGGAGGAGAAATAGCATATGGAAAGTACTCATGGAAGAATGAGATGTATCCTGAGTTCATATTTAGCTTTTGTTTTTTTCTGAAGTAAACAATTAAGTCTATAAAATTCCCTTGTAAGTATTAATTTAGCCATGTTACATAAGGATTCTTTCTTTCTTTGTTTCTTTTTCTCTCTTTTTTATTTATTGTTAAAACTTACTATCTCTTTTTTGATCCATTAGTTATTTAGAAACGTTTCTTAAGGTTTTTGGTATCTTTTTATACTGCTTTCTCAATTAATCGTGTTTTGGACAAAGAGTATCACCTATACGATACCCACTGATGATAGATTTTTTTGTTTTGAACGGTTGGGTGCCATTGACTGAGGTGCATAGATCGGGGTGGAGAGAGAAGCGAGAACACTGTTGGAGATATTAACTTTGTGATGCCTATGAGAATGCTATGAATAGTCGGGAGGCCAGGGGGGCAGTTGGACTAGATCTGTATATTTATTTTTAGAAATGTAAGACAGAGTCAATATTCTTGAATGCGTTTTTCTAATCAGGAATAATTTTTTAGTTGCAGAAGACCCTGCAAAATCTCTTACAGAGGTATCTACAGACTTTGACCGTTCTTCACCACCACTCCAGCCTCCTCCTGTGAACGCACTGTCCACCGAGAACAGATTCCACTCTCTACCATTCAGTCTGACAAAGATGCCCAACAGCAATGGAAGTATTGGCCACAGTCCACTTTCTCTGTCAGCGCAGTCTGTGATGGAAGAGCTAAACACTGCACCTGTCCAGGAGAGTCCACCCTTGGCCATGCCTCCTGGGAACTCACATGGTCTAGAAGTGGGCTCATTGGCTGAAGTTAAAGAGAACCCTCCTTTCTATGGGGTAATCCGTTGGATCGGTCAGCCACCAGGACTGAATGAAGTACTTGCTGGACTGGAACTGGTAATTTAACTTGATCCAAAAATTGCAATTTTTTTTCTGGATGAGGTTTTGTGCAGATTTCCCCCTATTATATGTTTTTTGGGAAACTGTTATGTTTGTCAGAAAAGCTATCACTACAGAAGAATTTTTTCACCACGTTGCCTGACTTCCCTTTGCCATCCCTGAAGCTTGCGACCCACTTGTCCTAATGTTAGTTGATTTACATTCAAAAAATGAAAGCTGATTTTTAGGCCAATGTATTTAGGCTTCTTATATTAAACAGAATTCATTAAATCAAGCAAATTTTCCATCAGCCTTTCTCTTTCTTCTTCAGCCCCTTCTCCTGGTCATTTCTAATAATTATATCATTGGCTTTAAAATTAATCACCATTTTTAGAGATCTTTTGAGACCTTTGCTAGAGGGAAAGGGTTTCCCTTTAGAGATCAGGAGAACATATTGTTTGATATTTTGTAATCAGGAGAGGAGAACTTGAGTACATTTAGCATTTATTTATTTATTTAGAGATAGGGTCTCACTCTGTCGCACAGACTGGAGTGCAGTAGCACAATCAGGGCTCACTGCAGCCTCGACCTCCCAGGCTCAAGCAATTCTCCCACCTCAGCCACCTGAGTAGCTGGGATTACAAACATTTACCACCATGCTCGGCTAATTTGTGTTTTTAGTAGAGACAGGGTTTCACCATGATGCCCAGGCTGGTCTCAAACTCCTGGACTCAAGTAATCTACCACCTTGGCCTCCCAAAGTGCTGGGATTACAGGGATGAACCACTGCATGTGGCCAATTTAAATATATTTCTTTTTTCTTTCTTGTTTGTTTCCATGCTAGTGAATACTATCTTGTGGGGCGTGGGGGTGAGGTGAGAATGCAGGTTGTTAGAATAAATAGCCTTCTCCTTCCCTGCCTGTTTTAATGCTTATAGAAATGGTGCAGAAAAGGCCATTAACCAGGGGAGGCCGAAGTGTATATTCTGAAAGGAAATATAGAAAGGAATTCATGCGGGATTAAGGAATTCACTTTTTAAATCATTAGCTGTTGGCCGAAGCACTGATTACTGAACTCCTTTATCTTGATGAGGTTCCCAGTACAGGTGCGAAGAGGGAATGGTGAGAAAGAGTATACTAGAAACAGGTCTTAGTAACCTTAGTTCTTTGTATACTGTCTCTGCAAGGTGTGGTATAATGCATATCGGAGCATTTCTTTTTCAGGAAGATGAATGTGCAGGCTGTACCGATGGAACCTTCAGAGGCACTCGGTATTTCACCTGTGCTCTGAAGAAGGCGCTGTTTGTTAAACTGAAGAGCTGCAGGCCTGACTCTCGGTTTGCATCACTGCAGCCAGTTTCCAATCAGATCGAGCGCTGTAACTCTTTAGGTATTTGGATGCTTTTCGTTTACTTAACAACCTGGAATGACTATAATTCTAATCTCATATCATGTCATATTAGGTGATGGCGACAGTGTTTTAATATTTTTCTTGCCAATGCTCATTAAGCTTTAAATCAGTAAAAATTGTTGCATGGTATATGAGAAAGTTGTTTTAAGAGGGACATCTTAAAAAAGTATTAGGAAGAGTATTTGAGACTTACAGAGTGAATAATAGTGTGATTTGTTTTTCTCTTCCTGTTGATTACACTTAGTTTTCAGCAATACCAGTGGTAGAAATTGAAATGTGACCTTTTTTTTTTTTTACTGACTTCCCTCACAGTGTCTTGTTTAAGTACAGCAGTGAGTGCATCTTACAAAGAAATCAGCATTAGTGTAAGAAGTAAATTTCAACTGAGTGCTCTCCTTATCACGTGTAATTGGGGCAGGTTCCTGGTGCTGTTTCTTTCCATTGTTGGATAATAGTGGAAAAGCATCTTGGGGCTTCAGCAGGTGCAAACAGGAAAGCCATCTTCATGAAAAACACTTTTTATTATGTTGAAATAGTCCTTTGGAATTTTCATTTTCTTTTCAAACTTGAAGCATCTTCAGATAAACACTGAAATATTTGGGACATATTTTATTTGACAGGTGCTTTTTACACATAATACTCTAAAATGTGTTTTTAAATTGTGGAGGAAGTTGAAAATGAACAATAGCAATTTTTATAAGCCAAGTTAAATAGCAGTTACCCAAAGCCTACTTTTTACTTAAAGTTAAGAAACAAATTTTGCATCAAAATACAAAAACATTTTAAAATGAAAAAAATATTTATGAGAATACATACTGTAATAGTTTAAAAGAATTCTTTTCATTTGCTTTTTTAAAAAATCTTTTCAGCATTTGGAGGCTACTTAAGTGAAGTAGTAGAAGAAAATACTCCCCCAAAAATGGAAAAAGAAGGCTTGGAGATAATGATTGGGAAGAAGAAAGGCATCCAGGGTCATTATAATTCTTGTTACTTAGACTCAACTTTATTCTGGTAAGTTTAAAATGCCATAAGGGCAGGGACACATATGGGTATGTGTTTGTGTGCGTGTATTTGTGAAAGAAACTGCCAACTGCTTCTAAGTAGGGAAACTGGATGACCATGGGTCAGGATAGAAAGGGAGATTTTTTTTCATGACATACCCTTTGCCAACTTTTGAATGTCGTCTCATGTTTCTGTATCCAAAAAGTTAATATAAAAAGTAACTGAATAATGAATAAGAGGTGAATGATATTGTTACAAATGGAATAGATATACTGAGAGTATCTGGGAAATCTTTCTGCACATATCAAATAACATAACTTGCAGTGAAGCCACTGGCTGCTGTGTGCTGTATTTATTTGAGTAGGTAAAGGCAATCATAAAATTACCATCTTTAAACAAGCCTATTTTCAGTAGCAGCACTGCTGCCCTCCAAAGTGGAACAACTTAACATTGCAAGAATTTTTTTTTCCTGACACCCAGGCTGGAGTGCAGTGGCATGATCTGTGCTCACTGCAACCCCCACCTCCCAGGTTCAAGTAATTCTCTTGACTCAGCCTCTTGAGTAACTGGGATTGCAGGCATGTGCTATGACTCCTGGCTAATTTTTTTTTTTTTTTTTTGTATTTTCAATAGAGACAGGATTTCGCCATGTTGGCCATGCTGGTCTTGAACTTGTGACCTCAAATGATCCACCTGCCTCAGCCTCTCAATGTGCTTGGGATTATAGGCGTGAGCCACCATGCCACCATGCCCGGCCTTAACATTGCAAAGATATTTAAGCTCTGGAGAGTGAACCAAGGATCGTTAGGCTCTGAGGACTGTAGGCTGAGTTAAATTGAGAGTAGCCTGCAAGTTCTGTAGCTATATGATAAGAATTAGGAAGTTAACTTGGGATGCTAACATTTTTAAAGTAGGGAGAAGAATAAACTGGTGGCCATTTTATTTGCAGAATGCTTTGGCAAAAACAAGCCTTATAGTATTGATATAATATTCTTTAGATTTACTGATAAAAATCTGTATTAGCCAAATTTTCTGTTTATTTGATACCAGCAAATTACTGCTGTTAGTCACTCATTTTATTTATTTATTTTTTTGAGATGGAGCCTTTTTCTGTTGCCCAGGCTGGAGTGCAGTGGCGTGATCTCGGCTCACTGCAACTTTGCCTCCCGGGTTCAAGTGATTTTCCTGTCTCAGCCTCCTAAGTAGCTGGGACTTCAGGCACATGCCACCACGCCCAGCTGATTTTTTGTATTTTTAGTAGAGACAGGATTTCACCCTATTGGTCAGGCTGGTCTCTAACTCCTGACCTCAGGTGATCCACCCACCTAGGCCTCCCAAAGTGCTGGGTTTATAGGTGTGAGGCACTGCACCCGGCCTGTTATTCACTTATAAGTGATTTTAGCATTTAGAGAAATTTATTAATGTAATAGATCTTTGCAAAGGGGCACGGGGAGAGAGAAGTGGGGCACTGAGTGGTGCTAGCCTCGGGAAGTTGTCTCCAAGTGCTCTCCTCTGTTGTCTGTTTGTAATTTGACTGGGATTTTTAGTTCCTCTTTCAACTTGTGCAAAGAAGTTTTCCTTCTTAATATTCTGTGGGCATGTTATTATCCTTTAACTGTGTTGATCTGCAGTTTGCTTTCTCAGTATTTGTTAGTATTGTCCTCCTGGAATGATCTCTAGGTCCTGATGATTGAACCGTGGGTATCTTCACAGGGGCCCTAGTACCTGTGTTAATGAAAAACACAAATTGATATGCTATTTGTTCTCTAGACTTCACTTATTTTCCTCTTCCAATTCTTTTAAAAATCTATTTCTTGAAAAATATGTTTACAGCATGAAGAAAAATATTCTTTTTCTTTTGCAGCTTATTTTCTTTTAGTTCTGTTCTGGACACTGTGTTACTTAGACCCAAAGAAAAGAATGATGTGGAATATTATAGTGAAACCCAAGAGCTGCTGAGGACAGAAATTGTTAATCCTCTGAGAATGTAAGAAGACAATATATTGCTATTTTGCCTTTAAGTGGTGTCCTATTTGCTGTTTTCTGACATAGTAATTAATTTATACCTTGTCTTCATATAATAAGAGATGGGTGAAAATTAAGTTTCATGGTAAAATATTACATTTTTAAACCTTTGGTCCTTGTATGTTTTTGCTTATTTAATTTCTTAAATCTGGCCAAGGTGTAGAACATAGCATATTCCATGAAATGATTTAAACCATTTTGCTGGAGTAAACTACAGTTTAGCAATTGCAGTAGGTTTAGGAAAGCTGATACATAATACTTAGGATTCTTACCTTTTAAAATAGTTTATTCCAACACTTCCACTACCAGTAATCATGCTTACTGGTCAAACTGGCATAGTCTCTCTTCTTAAGTCTGAAAGAAAAGGAGCAAGTGAAGTTCTGTACAGAATAGCTAGTATTTAATCCTTTTGTACTAGCAACAGATGAGATGTATTTTAGTACCATATGCCTTGGTTAAAGGAATATATCTGGCCTCTTTCCACCTGTCTTAAAAAGGTGACTCTTTACATTTCCTCCTTTAGGAATTATAAACATGTCTTTGTATGGCCACAGGAAGCAATTTGTAATGGTACAGGCACGAGTGACAAGGAGATACCTAGTAAAGACTTTGAATGAGTGGTAGTGATATGTGATAATGTCATATGATAAAATTTGAACTATGAAGAGATAGGATCGTAGATCATAACACAAATTTGTTTGTTCAGGAATATAGAGAGAAAGTGATATAATTTAAAGTCCACATAAGATAAATTTGAATTCTTTTATACACTTTTCTTAATTTATCAATTAAAGTAAAAAATAGTTTGATATCAAATTTGAACCAAAAAAGCAGAATACTGAAATATAATGAGCATTCCAAATTATCTGCTATATCACATGACTAGGAAAGTAAATTATAAGAGGATAAATTTCCTCACTTACATCTTTTGCTTTCCTTAAATTCTGTAATGAATTCTCTAATGATCTTACCCTTTAAGAAAATTGTGAATCTTGATTTTCATATCAATTATTTTGTCTTATGCAAATTTTTAAACATACTATTTTTTTCCCGTAAGTAATTGATACTGGAACAAGACAGGTCAAGTCCAAATCTCTAAGGCACGTTACTACCTCTTTCCTTCCTTCCCAAACACCATAAGTTCATTAATAAACATTCTTTGAATCCTATTGTTCAACCAGTTAAGAATCATAGTTAATCACACTTTCTCACCCTGTCCACAGTAAGAAACTGGTCAGATGCCTTGTTGTGATCAGGATTCCCTGCGTCTGCAGCATTCATATCTGTATTATAGCGTTCATATCTGTATTATGGTTTTATTTGGTGCTGAAATCTCTGCTTTTCTTCACTGAAAGCTTCTCCAAGGCAGAGACCCGATGTTTTTCACCTTACTCATTTTGTATTCCCAACGGCTGACAGGTTACATTACTGTGTAAGCGGTAGATGCTGAATCTATATTGATTGCAGGAAACTAACAAGTAAATGAATAGTCAGCATAAAAAATCGATATAAAATTAGCTAGTTCTGACTTGTCCTTAGTAAACTTATGGTAGCCACTAAGGTCTCCTCTGAAGCTATTTTTAGAATTACAAATTCAAAGTGATATTAAACTTACTGAATATGTCTTGCATTCAGACAAAGATGAGAGAAAATGTCATAATTATGCCAATTGGTTTGACTGCAGATTTTAGATTTTCAGTTTCTTAAAAATTCCCATTTCCCTTAGTGGCTATTTCACACTTTAGTATTAAAAGGATATTCTCTCTCAAAATTGTATATTCTGCTTTATGAAGTAAATACTTTAATTTCCCAAGCAAATATTATTTAAAAACTCAGTCACCACAAACTTAAAAAATGTTTTTTCTCATATTAGTCTATGACAATTACTTGTAAGGCATATGATAGTGTCTAGGATAATTCTGGTTCTAGGTCTTTAATTTTTCAAACTTCAAGAAAAAGCTTGGCTAGGTGCGGTGGTTAACACCTGTAATCCCACCACTTTGGGAGGCTGAGGTGGACAGATGACTTGAGGTCAGGAATTCAAGACCAGCGTGGCCAACATGGTGAAACCCTGTCTCTACTAAAAATAGAAAAATTAGCTGGACATGGTGGTGCACGCCTATAATCCCAGCCATTTTGGTGGCTGAGGCATGAGAATCTCTTGAGCCTGGGAGGTGGAGGTTGCCGTGAGCCAAGATCAGGCCACTGCACTACTCCAGCCTGAGTGACAGAGTGAGACTCTGTCTTTAAAAAAGAAAAAGAAAAAGAAAAAGAAAATGTGTGGTTAAGATGTGTTATATAATTTAATACGTGCCAATATCAATTAATAGTTTTTTACCAACATAGATATGGATATGTGTGTGCCACAAAGATTATGAAACTGAGGAAAATACTTGAAAAGGTGGAGGCTGCATCAGGATTTACCTCTGAAGAAAAAGGTGACCATCTTAACTTATATGCATTAAAAGTAACTGAAGAGCATATTCACATACCAAAGTATTAGCTGAAACGTGTGTCTGTGTAGTTGGGGGCTTTATTTTAAATTAGGAGTGTCTTTCTGTGTGATATGGTTATCTCCCCATTTTGTAAATTCTTCCTCTCTTCTAAAAGTGATTGATGATGTGTAATAATGAACCCCTTTAAGAAGTGGGCTGGTTCTAGTATATTAAATGCTTAAATAAAAAGTCCTTTCCTTTCCACACAGCAATGATATTCTCAGTGGTTTATCTCTCGTGGTGCAGAGTTGCATTGGGTTTTCTACGTTTTCCCACTTAGTTTTTCTTGTTACAAAAGGGAGTTAGAAGCTGCTGACTAGGATTAAGTTTATGGTTAGGGAACAGTGTTCTAATCTCTTCCTAGCTAATGGGCTTACTCAGAGATTCGCTACCTGACTTTGAACTGGATAGCATACCATAACCAGCTATAATGCTTAGAGGCTTGCAGGGAAAAACGGGGTATACTTCAGATTGTACTCCACTTAGCTTAAAACCCCCAAAAGAAATAACAACTATTTCATTATATGTGATCTATTACACCCTTTCAAATGCAATAAAGTCATGACAAAATTGAAACATAATACTTGATCATAACTTTTAAATGTCTTTTATGTTTTTCCTTTGTCAGGAAAACTTGAAAACTCTACTTTTAATTGAAATAATATTAGATGAATGAAATTGAATTCAGTATTAAAATATGACTGTTAGAAATAAAAAATAAAATGATTTAAAAATGTTGCCTGTGACTTATTTGATTTTAAAATTTTCTCCTAGATCCTGAGGAATTCTTGAATATCCTGTTTCATCATATTTTAAGGGTAGAACCATTGCTAAAAATAAGGTAACCTTTAAATTGTTCTAGAAGCACTGGAAAATAGACAATTCTCATTTCTACTGCCATTATTTAACAGATATGAATTCCAGAATGATTTCTTAATATTGTATTTGTTTAGGGCTCTTAATAGGCTAGCGGAATATCATGCAAGTTAATTTGTTTATTGTCCTCGCAGAGTACCATGCTTTACTTGAAGAACAAATCCAATGTAAATTTGTACTATAATTTTTAACCCTAGTGATAACTATTATTGAAAATCATTTTCCTATGAAACTGTGTGTGTATATATATATATTTCTTCATAATTTCAATTAATGAACCTTTTAAGAAAAAAATCTCATTCTAACTTAAGCACTTCAAGAACACTTTTTTTGTGTGTACTCATCACTCAAAAAATTTAGTCTTAAATTAGCTTTCCTGTTCTTTGATGTATAACTTCGTCTGCCCTCCCCACTCACCATGTTGAATGAAAGCCTTGTTTAATGTAGTAAAGTTCTTAACAAAATGTTCTAAATGACTGAACTTTCCAGATAGTTTGAATGTTCTCAGTCTAAACAATGGACCTTTTTGTATTTTAGCTTGGGTTTCTCTCTTGAGAATCTAATATCCTATATACTTTCCTAAATGCTAAACATAGATAAGTACTCTTCCTCATCTCTGTGTCTTAAAGGGATGTTGTTTGATGCCATTGTTGAATTGATGGATGGGGAGAAGAGAGGGCTGGTGGAAGGTGCCATGACTGTGGTTTGATATTGTTTGGGAAGTTCTGATGAATGAAATGAGACATAATACATAATCAACAAGAGCTCGTAATATCTGCCCAAAGATGATAATAGCCGTATGTACACCTAAAAATCTTAGAGAATTGTCTAAAAATTACTATAATTAGCAAAAGAATTCATAATATTTCTATGTAAAATAACCAGGGAAAAATCAATGGCATTTCCATATACCTTCAAGCAAATATGAAAAAATAATTTCATACTTCATGAAAGTATAAAATACCAAGAAATCAATTTTATTGAGATAAGATTTTTTAAAAGACTTATACAGAACCAAAGGGGATTTGATTAATTAGTGAGAAAGATTGTGTTCTGGGTAGGACAATTAAATAATTTAAAGATTATTACGTAATAATTTGCACACAAGCAAGATCTTAACATACTTTAGGAAAGTGGTTTTAGAGTTCTCTACAAAATGGAAGTGGACAAAAATCTTGAAGAATGCTTTTAAAATAGATTTCTATTATAAGCTATGAAGGCAAAGCAATAGACTTAAAAATAGTGTATGATACTAGCATAAGATTAGAAATATGGATCAATGGGACCAAATAGAAAGCTCAGAAATAGAATTAACTGTATGTAGCATTTCAGTGTCTCATAAGTCAACTTTTCTAACACAAATGAGAAAGGAAAGATATCTTTAATACATGATACAGGAAACCTAGCAGGCACTTTGGGAGAAGAAAGTCAATTTGGTTTTTCATTTTAAAGGGACAAATTTCAGATGCTTTAAACAGTTTTTTTCATCCTTTATCCTCCCCTTTCTAGCCCACACACCTAAGGAATGTAATACA
The DNA here is from genome assembly GCF_001604975.1 of Cebus imitator. Lineage (NCBI taxonomy): Eukaryota > Metazoa > Chordata > Mammalia > Primates > Cebidae > Cebus > Cebus imitator. The sequence continues at coordinate 4,837,626 of NW_016107378.1, read as the reverse complement.
TGCTCAGCAATAACATAGGTTGAATACTACAGTGATCCTCAGAGTGGGTAAGGAGGGATCAGGGCATCTCTGAATATATCTCAGAGTCTGAATGCCTTGTGGGACTTGAAAGGGCCCTGGGAAGTTCTTACACCCCCCTGAAGGGTACACTGTCCCCTTCATCCCTGCAAAAAATCTCTTCATATTGAGAATCACCTTTTTAAAGTTTATAAATATTCTAAGCTGGCTCTTTTTCAAGAGTAATTCTTCCCCTCCACTAGCATTTCTTATTGACAGAGAAAGAGAGAGTCAGCAACAAATAGTCATGCAACAAATAGGAAGAGCACGTAAAAAATTAAACAGTCTAAAAAAGACTATAAGATGTCCTTAAATGATTGAAGAGACAAAAGAACTAGATGCCAATGGAAGGTAAAACAGGGTTGATAAACAGAATCAAATAAAGACAGAATCTCCAGAAGTAGAAACTATATCATGATGTTACCTCATTGGTGCAGTGTGCACAGCTGAAGAGAGAATTGCTCATTTGGAAGACAGAGCTGAAGAAAGTACCCAGAATGTTGTCCAAAGGGATAAAGAGTTAGAAAACAAGAAAAAGGGGATAAGAGGCATGGAAGATGGATTCTAACTAGAGTTCCACAAGGAGATACTAGAGAGAATAGGGAAAAGGCAATATTTCAACAGATAACAGCTGAAGAGTTTTCAGAATTTTTGATAGACTGAAATTCTAGTAATAAAAATATTCAGAATTTCTGAGCAGAGAGAACCAGGACTAAATTACCATTCAAGACTTATTACAGGATATACTTTAGTAAAACAAAACTGAGTTTAGAATAAAGGAGTGGGATGCAAGAAACAGGGAAAAGCCAAGAAATTAGTAAATTGTCTTCTCTATCCTAATTTCTGCCTCCCTTCTCTCAGTGTTTGCCACGTAGTGCTCCCTTCAACCACCAGCCCTCCTCCCCTGCTGCCATGATTATGATTACAGTTACTGACCTCTGCTACTTCCTGGTTTCTTAGTCTCCTCTCTCTCTCTCTCTCTCTCTCTCTCTCTCTCTCTCTCTCTCTCTCTCTCGCTCTTTTCCTAGGCATTTGCACGTTCACAGAAAAATTCTGCTAATTTCTGCCTCCCTTCTCTCAGTGTTTGCCACGTAGTGCTCCCTTCAACCACCAGCCCTCCTCCCCTGCTGCCATGATTATGATTACAGTTACTGACCTCTGCTACTTCCTGGTTTCTTAGTCTCCTCTCTCTCTCTCTCTCTCTCTCTCTCTCTCTCTCTCTTTTCCTGGAAACTGTTAATTTCCTATGCTTTTTGGCTTTCACAGAAAAATTCTGGTTTTTTGTCATAGTCATCAACAACTGATTAAAACACTGGTATAGCATAGCGTTCAGGTTTTTTGCTTATTCTCTGTGTTTGTTGTGGGTCTCGAGAATCTCCTGTTTTGTTATCAATTAAGTTATCTTTATTTGGGGACGTAAGTTGCTTTGGAAAGCTGAAGATTTCTGCAGGCTGGTTTCTGAATAGTGAGGTTTCTTTTTTATAATGAAAATGATGTTAATATTTTCCCCTAAAAATCTTAAAATCTAGAAATAGGTTTAGATGTAAACAGTCTGACTCTATATCTAGAAATTCTGCTGAAGAGGTAAATAGTAAACTTAAGGATTATTAGTCCTTCTGGTAGAGTTAGTCGTAAAGACTAATGACATGCTATAGTAAAATATTTAGAAGGAAAATGTTCAAAACAGAAGAGTAACACTATGATTAGCATATGGTAGATGCTTAGTTGGTATGTGTTGAATAAACAAGTGACTATTAGACAGCATGCTTTAGCAGAAAGAATGGTAAGCGGTGGTTAGGGTCCCTGGGTTCTGTACCCAGTGCTGCTTTGGACTTGCTGAGAAGTCATTCTCCTTCCCTAGATCTTAGCACCTTCATTTTAGAAATGAAAAGTTTGGTCTAGAAGGTCTGCTAATGGTCTGTCATATCTGGGCATATAAGAATTTATTTTCAAGCATTAAATGCAGTTTGCAGCTTTCCAGATTCGGGCAGTTAAGTTGCCCTAGTGATTTAGCTTTTGGTTAGTTCTGTTCACATAGTGGTTCTTGACTGGGGTTATTGGGGTTAGAAAATTCCATTATTTTTTTCCTAATCACTAAGAGAACTTTCCAATCTAAAAACTAAACAAAATAAATCATTTATAAGGTCTTGTGCTTAAGCAAATTTAATTATTTTATCCAAATCATTTATTTCCCTCTGTTGTTCTGAATGTCCAAAGCTACACAATCAATTTTATGGTTTTTCTGTTCTCAGATACTGCTGGGACAACTTCACATTTTGATTTAAGCATTTAATAAATAGATTATATGTTTTTTTTTCTCTGCATGTTTTTAGATCAGCAGGTCAAAAGGTACAAGATTGTTACTTCTATCAAATTTTTATGGAAAAAAATGAGAAAGTTGGAGTTCCCACAATTCAGCAGTTGTTAGAATGGTCTTTTATCAACAGTAACCTGAAATTTGCAGAGGTTAGTGATCCTCACTTATGGTATTTTTTTATGAAAGTCTGTGAGAGTCTTAAGACTATTGGTAGATTCAATATCTCTTGATTTTAACTAGCTGAGAACAGTTTGAGACACAAACTGTTAAGAAACACGAATTTTTAAAAGTATGCAGTGTTTCAACTTTGCCTTTACGGAAAACGTCTTAGAATTAAGACTGAATTTTTTGGATTTTTGGTGCCAAAGAAAACACCAAGCTTATTTGCAGAACTTGAAAACTTTTCAGTAGTTTATTTTATTTTATTTTTTGAGATGGAGTTTTGCTCTTGTTGCCCAGGTTAGAGTGCAATGGCACAATCTCGGCTCACAGCAACCTCCGGCTCCTGGGTTCAAGCGATTCTTCTGCCTCAGCCTCCTAAGTAGCTGGAATTACAGTCATATACCACCACTCCTGGCCACTTTTAGGCAGTTTAAAGCAAAAGGAAGATGTATGTTTTTTAAAATGCCATTTTACCCAAGCATATTATCCAAATATATCAAAATATAATGTTTACTTTTCCCTCTTCATCAAGAGACAAAATGTCAATACATTCATTTATATTTATTAATGACCGAGTGATAGAACTTATTCTTTTATTGTCTGAGAATCTTCATAATTTTAATAATATATGCTTGTGGTTTATTTTGATTGTATTCATTTCTGAAGGCATGTTTTGGTAAAACCTTAACAGCCACAGTTATTTATTTGTTGAAATATAATGAGTAGTGTACTTCTGTGATGACATTTTCTGTATTATATTTGCAAAAACAATCTTTCCAAAATATTTAATAAGTATAAACCCAAATAAAATACCATGATTTTCTTTGAGACCCAAGACGATTGAACTCTGTGACCTCCAGGTGCTGGTATGTCCCTGCGATCATGAGCCACGTGAAGACTTGTGGCTTGTTGGTGTCCTGTGTTCACAGCCCGTGGTCACATGTGGATCCTGTTTTATAGGACACCAATATTAAGGCAGAACTTACTGTTTTGTTTGACAGCCATTACTATTTTGGTTTCATAAGGAAAAGTTTTTTTTTTAACACTTTGATTCTAAAAATATCTGTCTTTTTTATAGGCACCATCATGTCTGATTATTCAGATGCCTCGATTTGGAAAAGACTTTAAACTATTTAAAAAAATTTTTCCTTCTCTGGAATTAAATATAACAGATTTACTTGAAGACAGTAAGTATGAGATTTTTAAAATTTGTTTTGTTGGTTTTATGGAAATTGTCAGATAATTCCCATCAGTTGTAGGTTAGAATCTAACTGGACACAGTAGTTCTCAAGGCAATCCAGTATCTGAAGAGCCTGGAAATATGAAAACAGTCATTTTATTTCTCAGAATTTATTCTTAGAAAATAGAAATGAAAATACATATTTAATGTGCAGATATATTTATTATCATATGGTTAAGAAGTTAGAAACAACTTGAATGTTAACCAGAGGAGAGTAGTTAAATGAGTGGGTGTATCTGTACAATTAAATTACTGCCATTAAAATTCATGGTTTTAAAGACCAATGTGTATGAAAATGGTCATGGCGTAATATTAAGTGGAAAGGTAAGTACGTTAATACGTTCTACAAAAGGGGCCATATATATATACACACACATATATACTTATGTAAATATTCAGATGTGAAATTATTAGAGAAAATTCACGATCAGATTAACAGTGGCTATCTCCTGCCAACTGAAATTGCAGATGTTTTTAGTTTCCTTCTTTATACTTTCTTGTATCTTTGACTTTTCATCAATGGGCATTTTATACGACGGGAAAAACACCCTAGGAGACACATTTAGAAAAATTATTTGGTCCAAGAAAACGTGTTTAAAGATATTTCAAATACCAACTGAGAGCTTAAGCGGATGGAAGAGGAAGAGACTTTTTTGAAGCCATGAGCATTGTCCTTTTTAAAGCCTAATTTTTCTTAGCCTTCTTAACTCCCCTCCCACTCCCCACATTTCAGCGCCCAGGCAGTGCCGGATATGTGGAGGGCTTGCAATGTACGAGTGTAGAGAATGCTATGATGATCCGGACATCTCAGCTGGAAAAATCAAGCAGTTTTGTAAAACCTGCAACACTCAAGTGAGTTTCCCTTCACTTAATGGATGAACTGTTGTTGAACAATAACTTATTTTTAGTTGAAAACAGGTGGCTGGTTTTGGAAAGTTTTTTAAAATCATAATTAACTGTTAATTCACAATAAAATGGTATTGCTTTTGCCTCTTTTGTTTACTTGAGCACTGTTGGTGAAGTACTTGGCTGCTACAAATCGGGATGTATTTAATAAGGGTAAGGAAGTCAACTCACTCGACACATTGAGTTTTACTCATTAATGATGATGACTTTTTTTAAGACGGAGTCTTGCTCTGACACCCAGGCTGGACTGCAGTGGCGCAAGATCTTGGCTTACTGCAACTTTTGCCTTCCGGGTTCAAGTGATTCTCCTGCCTCAGCTCTCTGAGTAGCTGGGATTATAGGTGACTGCCACCATACCCGGCTAATTTTTGTATTTTTCATAGAGATGGGGTTTTACCATCTCAGCCAGGCTGGTCTTGAACTCCTGACCTCATAATCCACTCTCCTCAGCCTAATGACATTCTTTTCATGGTCCATTTTAGGTCCACCTTCATCCCAAGAGGCTGAATCATAAATATAACCCAGTGTCACTTCCCAAAGACTTACCTGACTGGGACTGGAGACACGGCTGCATCCCTTGCCAGAATATGGAGTTATTTGCTGTTCTCTGCATAGAAACGAGCCACTATGTTGCTTTTGTGAAGTATGGGAAGGACGACTCTGCCTGGCTCTTCTTTGACAGCATGGCTGATCGGGATGGTACTGAGAACGCCTTTCTTCTGCATGTGGCACAGGGTTCTGGTTTGTAGTGGGACAGTTCATAGTGAGAGCACCTGTTCTGAGTGATATGATATTTTTTGAGAAAATCCTTTTGTTGTATTTGATCAGAGCGTAGAAAGTTATCACAAGACAAAAGTATGCCAGGTTGCAGGGTCATTTATTATGCCGGCGACCACAGAGGACTCACGTCTCTCCAACCTGTGGTGGCAACAGGAGGGTGCCACGATTTTTTATACCTGAAAAACCACCTTGGGAGTGGGGGTGAGGGGCGGGGATGAGGATGAAAAGGCTTCAGACATTCCGAGGGCTAGTGGATTCTGTAAATTACCTCCTGGGCAGAGATGAGGGTGGGGGTCCCCGGACATTCCAAGGGATGGGGACTTTTGTCATTCCGTTTGTTACTTAAGTGGTTTACAGAAGTCAAGATAAACATTTGTTTACACATTATCTGGTTAAGGTGGAAATCACAGACCTTAGTTACTTATTACAAGTCGCAGGAGCCAAGATGGCATGGGTTAGGACTGCTTGCCTGTCACATTAGGGCCACAGAGAGCAGTTACTGATAAGAAAAGGTAAGCAGCTTTACATAGTTTTGAAGAACAAACTAACAGATCTATTTACAGAGGCCAAGGACAGTAGTTATTGTGAGGAGAATGGGGCAGCCATTTCAACTTATCTAAAAACAGTTTTGTATTTTATAAAATAGTTTTGCTCTGGTTCTGGCTCTAGGCCAGCACAATATCACACTTTCAGGATTATTCTGGTGACACAGTCTTATATCTTGAATTGCATTAACAACCTTGCTAGCTGAACTAAGGAATAATATGTTGTGTGTGTGTGTGTGTGTGTTTTCTTTTTTGAGATGGAGTCTTGCTCTGTCACCCAGGCTAGAGTGCAGTGGCATGGTCTTGGCTCACTGCAACCTCCACCTCTCAGGTTCAAGCAATTCTCCCACCTCAGCCTCCCGAGTAGCTGGGACTATAGGAACATGCCACCATGCTTGGCTAATTTTTGTAATTTTAGTAGAGATGGAGTTTTGCCATGTTGACCAGGCTGGCCTCAAACTCCTGACCTCAAGTGATTCACCCTCCTTGGCCTCCCACAGTGCTGCGATTACAAGAGGAGCCACTGCGCCCAGCCTCATATTATTGTGATTTTTTGACATGCGTATGCTGTTTTTAAAAAAAAGAATCATAAAATCCTTATTTCAGGCCTGAGGGAACTTACTTCCAGCTTCATTGTCTTCTTTCAGGCCCCTCTCATTTTTGTACGTATCTTGGTAGCTGTTTATTGAGCACCATTAAGTCATTCTACCTAAATCCTGGCAAGATGAGAATTATTCCTGGTTTTCTCTTATTAAAGCTGAGGTTAAGGTGCCTGAGGTCATATGGTTTGTGTTTAACTCAGTCTCTCTGATCTCAGTGCTTATGTTTTTTGTACTAAACCACGTTGTCTTCCAATTGCCAAAAGCCGAGAGCAGAAGTAAACATCCCCTTTAGACAAGTAAAGCCTATTCCGTGTGTCGTACGTTTCTCCCTGAAGTGGGGAATAGGCTGCACTGGTCAGGCCATTTTCTAGGATGCTTAATCATGATGTAACGAATGCTTAATGAATGCCAAGAGCAATCATGGGCTTCAGGTAAGAAATGGTTGTTAAAGCAGCCCTGCCTCGACCCATAAGGAGTCTGCAGTTTAAGACCAGGCCTAGGCAGGGTTGTGAGGTGTGACTGTCATGTTCCTTCATTCTTACACCCTATTTCTCCTTTAGCTACTCTCTCAGGTCCATCCCTCGTGGTCTTCTGGTGTGGCCCTCCAGTAGCCTCAGACATTCCCTGTGACAGCCTCTTGAACAGAGGCCTAGGCCCTAGACCAGGAGCTCTCCACCTTTTCAGTTCTCTGATGCTTGAGGGATACATCCCAGCCCCATCTATAGATGTGTCCCCAACCCAGTTAGTGTTTGCATTGAACAGCGTAACGCAGCAGCATAGGCTTGGAAAAGCTACTGAGCTAACCCAGAGGAGCCTTTCCTGGAATCTCTGAAACCACACCCCAGATCACCTTCATCGGGGGCTGACGACGAGGCTAACCAGCTGTTAGAGTTGTGCAGGGATAGTGTTTAAAATGTAGGGAGTTATACTAGCGTTCATTTTACTAGATCTGTTCCAAGTGGACAGTCTCATGGCGAAGTGTGCTGGTGGCCTGTGTCTGGGAGGAAGTGAAAGGTGAAGAACAGTGGTGTCTACCTATGTATTGATAATATGGTTCCCTGAGTGACCACAGAGAGAAGCCTGGAAGGTAGGTGTGGGGCTTATCTCAGAATGTGTCTCCTTTTACCAGTTTTATTCACTGCTGGCTCCAGAGTGCTTTCAGAAACCAAGAAATGAGAGTATATCAAGAGTTAAAGGAAGCTTTCACTTCCAGAAATCAGAAGTAAAATAGAGGCTTTTAGAGCCTGAAATTAGCTTTTTTGAAATGATAGGATTGTAAAATCATTGACAAAAGAGTTTAGAACTTGACTGCTCTAAAAAGAGTTCTTTGTGCCGTAGGTGGTCAGAATGGCTTCAACATTCCTCAAGTCACCCCATGCCCAGAAGTAGGAGAGTACTTGAAGATGTCTCTGGAAGACCTGCATTCTTTGGACTCCAGAAGAATCCAAGGCTGTGCACGAAGACTGCTTTGTGATGCGTATATGTGCATGTACCAGAGTCCAACAATGAGTTTGTACAAATAACTGGGGTCATCAGGAGAGGTGAGAAACTGAAGGCAGTCTTACGTTGGACCTTATTTGAGCTGGCGGTCTGTTCCACGTCCATTGCCGGCAATGGATGTCTCTGTGGTGATGATCCTTCAGAAAAGGATGCCTGTGTTTAAAAACAAATTGCTTTTGTGTTCCTGAAGTATTTAATAAGAAGCATTTTGCACTCTAGAAAGTATGTTTGTGTTGGTTTTTTAAGAAGTCTAAACGAAGTTATTAATACCTGAAGCTTTAAGTTAAGTGCATTGATCATATGATATTTTTGGAAGCATACAATTTTAATTGTGAAAGTTTAAAGCCTCTTTTAGTCCATTGAGAATGTAAATAAATGTGTCTTCTTTATGGACCAAGGATATGAAATCATTTTTCCTTTGTAGCTAACGGTTGCCTTGAGGAAGGAATAATTTGGTTTTATTAAGAATCGACTCTCAATCCAGTTATTAAAGGTGTACTGAGTTTGATTTGTTAAGCCTTTCTATATACTGCTGATCCTTGCATGTGTACAATCTGCTCAGTTTTTCTGTGTTTCTGCAATAGTGGTCAGAAAAATACTTAAATTCCCTTAATGGTGTTGTTTTCTATTTGTCCTGGTTTTGAGATAAATGAGTGATTCTGTCCCAAGATGTCCATTTTTGAAGTGATTTTCCTGGAGGATTAGGGTATTCAGCAGTTGAAGCTCTTCATTCATAGTAGTTACTATCAGCTAACAGGTTTTTTTTAAGGCTTTTAACTATTAATATTTTATGGAATGGGGCATAATAAATTGATAAAAGAATTAGAGTGATAAGTAAATAAGATAGTCCTATACAAACAAACATACAGTCCATAAGAAAATGAATTTGGCATATAGAATTACTCTTTAAAATTTCCCTGAAGAGATGGATATTTAAACTTCTGTTATTTTAGACAAGACTGTCCAGAACTTAGGTTCGATCTGTCAGCCAGTAATCCCACTACATTCAGTGTGATGTCACTTGAGATAATGAATCAGATATGTCATCGAAATGTTAGCAGCAGCTTCATCCTCCTTCTGATTAAGTAGCAATGGGATGTTTTGTTTAATAATAGCCATAGTGTGTGTAGACCACAGTAGATGTTGTAGACTAGGACCATAGATTATACATGTCCGTGCTGTGGGATGTGCATTCTCTGAGTGTTGTTTTGTAGTATCATTGTCTTTCTGGAACAACTTTCTAACTGTGCAGAAAGGCAGAAAGGTTGTCATATGTGTATGACATATGACTTTTTAAAATATTTAATGTGAAAAAAAGTGGAAAGTATCTTTACAAACCCTGCAATTACTTTTTTAAAGGCACTTTTATTTGGTTTTATCATTCCATTTTGCAAATATTTACTAGCTTTATAAACTACAATAAGCTACAAAAACTCATCTTGTAAATTTTTCATTTTTGAAATGAAAAAGTACATATATTTTGCACAAGGTTTTGTACTGCTAAGTGCTTGGTTGGGGTGGTGAGATGATGATTAGATCGGGGTGAGACTGAGGGACTCTGGGTTTAGGGCTAGTCCTGCCTCCATCTCCCTTGGGTAAAAGGAAGGGTGTGGGGTACAAGACGTGTAAGGCCTTTTCTAGCTCTGACCACCCAGAAGTCCAGTCACCCTGTAATAAATATGTGTTGAATGAAGAAATGGATGAATGAGCTTGTCAATGTGATTTTTAAAAACTTGTCTACCTGGAGGAATGATTAGGAATCTAAATGGGGCCAGCCCTCGGCATCTGCAGGTTTCTGATCCATGGATTCAACCAACTGCAAATGGAAAATAGTACTTAAAAAAAAGGATGGTTGCATCTGTATTGAACATGTACAGACTTTTTTCTTATCATTATTCTCTGAACAATATAAGAACTCTTTACATAGCATTTACATTTATTAGATTTTATAAGTAATGTAGAGATGATTTAATTAAAATATACAGGAGGATGTGTGTCAATTATATGCAAATTCTGTTCCATTTCATATCAGGGACTTGAGCATCTTCAGATGTTGGTATCTGCAGGCATCTTTGAACCAAAACCCTTCAGATACTGAGGGCTGGCTTGGTAAGACTGGATTTAACAGTTAAAATTAAAAAAAGGAGAAACAAGACAGTTCCTTTTCTGTAGAAATTAAAATGCAAGTTGAGGAATCTCTGCTACCCAGGCTGTCGTGGTAGAGGACTTGAAGAAGACCTGTTTGGATGTACACCTGGTTTTAAAACTCAGGTGTGGGGACTGTCTTAAATGGGAGGGCCTCATCCATAAATGATTTCTGATGATGTCTTCTTCAGGTGGAGCTTGATGTCCTTTTAATGTTACTTGGGGAGGGAGTGCTCATCAAGGGATGCCAAGGCCAGCTCTGGTGGTTCCTGGGGAGGCTGGGTCCTTCCCTGCTTCTGAGTGTCATGAGGCAGCAGGAAGGTTTCTCCCTCACCTGTCTGTCCTGGCTCCCTCTGGGTAGCCCCTCCTGCTCTGCACTTCAGCACAGCCTGATTTGTCAAGAGAGGCATAGTTGGGGCTGGGCTGCATGGCGTGAGGGCCAATGTGCCTGCTGGCTATTTAATTTTTGGCCTTAGGTTTTCTTTAATATTTTCCTGTTGGCTTCTTAAAGGTTTTGGTTATCTTTTTTTCCTTATCTACAATCAAGATGACAATATAATCAGATCATCTCATTTATAACATGGTTCATGATTGATGACTATAAGTAGAAAATGTGTCATGTTCCTCACCTCCAAATAAATGTGTGTGTGTGTGTGTGTGTGTGTGTGTGTGTGTGTGTGAGAGAGAGAGAGAGAGAGAGAGAGAGAGAGAGAGAATGGGGAAGGAGAGCAATGTTATCATATATAGAGAGGCTAAATGTGTCCCATCCCTCACTATCAGCTTTATAAAGGAGTTTGACTCCATCCACGAAAGAATGTTTTGTAAGACTAGGAAAAAACATTGAAAACTAGGAAAAGCAGCAAGAAAAATCAACTTAATATGTTGTTACCATTGCTAAGGATTTTTTCCTTAGAATAATTTAGGATTTTTAAAAATTTATATTTGTAAAATGGCTGTAAATAAATGGCTAGGTTCTTCTTATCCTTAGGATTCATTTTTTTTTTCTCACAGATTTTGAGAACAAGGGGAAGACAATTTATGGAAGATTAAGATTCCATAAATCTTATAGAACTCTATTGTTGCCCAAATTCCTGCTTGTTTGAATATGGCATCTTCATAGACTCAGGATTCATTACCCTCTATAGCTGGATCTGAAAATTACCCAGCCAGATAATTTCGCATCTGCTTTGATGATTATAGACTGGGATGTGAATGGAGGATTAAGTATTAGGCCTTTGCTGAGTAACTACCAACCAAGAAGCCTTTATCGGACACTTACTAGGTGCCTAGGATTGTATCAGAGGGAACATGAGATAGGTCCCTGCCCTACCTAGTTTTAAGGCTGCTTAGCTGAAGGGTATGGGTGACAGGTCTAGGGGAAGCTCTGGGAGGTGGTGTGGTGTGACGGAAAAAGGAGCAGACTCTGGCCGGGAGACCCGCGTTCTAGCCCTGTTCCTGTCACTTGCTTTGTATGCTTAGAAAACAGCTTGGCCTCTTGGGCTTTAGTTTCCTCCTCTGCATAATGAGAGGGTTAGACTATTGAATTTTGTAGGAAAGAAATATAAATTCCTGGGTCCTAGGCCATGCCTACTGAATCCAGTTGTTCATGAAGGGGCCTAGGAGATCTGTGAGGGGAGGTTCCCCAGGGGAATCTCATGACCAGCCAGGTATGAAATCTGCTAACTGGAAGATCGCAAAGTTTCCTTCACTTTCTGTGATTTTGTGATCATGTAATGTTACTGTATTATTTACATCAATGTGGGTACTTGGATGTTTATCACAATGTTTCTCTGTGTTTACATGTTAATTTATGTAAGAAATGCATTTTAGTCTATGTTCCCCAACCTGCTGTTTCCTACAGGTGTTAGTAGTTGTTGAATACAAGTAAGACTTAAGAGGACATTTGATGTTATTTACCTGGACATTGTCTTTCCTTTTATTTATTTAGAGGAAATTGAGATTCTAGGAGCCAAAAAAAATAAAAAATAAAAAAAATAAAATAAAACAAAAAACAACAAAAAAAATTCTTAGGCAAAGTTAAAGAAAAGAAGTTACATTATTTCTTACTATTTGCTACTTTATAATGAAAACTTTTAAATTATACGGGAAGATTTTTCTATGGGATAACAAATCCTTGTCATAAAGAAAGAGGTCTTTTTAAAGTAATTAAGGCCTGTAATTTAAAATAATGCCCCTTTCTCTAGAGGTTGGTGATGTGAATAACACATCCACAATTCTCCACTAATGAAGATCATATTTGAATTTCACAAAGCAGGTGATGAGTTGGGGAAGAGAAAGAGATGTTAAAATGAAAACTCATGTGCAAAAAGGAGGTGGAGGAAGAAGTAATATAAACTCCTTAAAGCAGATGTGCATGGGGCCATATGAAGGCCAGGATTCTGTGGGTGTCAGGGGATTGCCCCTCTTGACAGAAACTGGGGTTTTCAACTGAGGCTTCCTTCAGGGAGTTCGCCTTGCACTTCTCTGAACCCCTTTCAGACCTCTTTTTGGGTAGAAGAGATGGGAGGAGGGGAGAAAGACTGTTCATCTTATTCTAAATCCTGGAGCAGCTGAAGGCTTTCTCTTGGGTCACGATGCAGTGCTAAAACGTTAACCAGCAAGTACGGCCAAGGATGGTGAAAACGTGGGAAAGAAAGATCTTCCTCCTCCCTGATCATAGCATCCATCAGTGTCTGGAGCCAGGTTACTGAAGAGCCCCGTTTGATTTCCTGGCCCTTTGCCTTGGCAGTGATGACATTTTTATTTCACTGTATTTTAAAGTCTTCATTTATTTTTATAACATGGGTTAAGGAGAAGGGCCACTAATGGAGGGAACTGTCCTTTCAAGAACCATAGCTTCCGATATAATAAGTACTTTTAAAAACCGTCCACTTTAACTTAAAAAAAATTCTAGCGGGATTATACTGGAGACACAACTACCCTTGGTTTTAGTTAATAAAATGGCCTAGTACTGTGGAATTCTAATTTTAGGAAGTCTTAGCGTCAGATCATAAACATTCATTAAAATAACTCGCATCCCATTTGAAACTTCCCAGGGGAGTTGGGATTCTTAGTAGATTGGTAGAAAGGGGCTCATTTTATACTGTATTTCCCATTTCTGGTATCTTGTTCAGCATTTTTTATTGTTATTTTTTTGTCTGCAGAACATCCTATATTTATGACAACATTCTTTAAGAACACCATGTAGAACACCCCTTACTATCAGCTCGCTCTGATTTAGCCTTAATTTTGTTAAATTTTTTAGAGATGAATGAAGTGCTGCTGTGGAAAGAAATGTACATATACTATTTCTGTATCATTAAAAATTACATTTTTATGGTTTCTTTTCTTGGATTTCTTTGGGGGAAGGGTTTTGGGTTATGGGAAGGCCGGCATTGGGTTTCTACAACACTTTGAGTGTTTGTGGTAAGATTTCTTTGAGAAAATGCTATACCTGGGCACGTCTCTGTTTCTTGATCCAGCCTCTGCCACCATTACAATTGCTTTAGAAAACCTCACACGCCCTGTTCTGGGAGATGTGCCAGTTATGACGCTGTGTGGCTTCTTGACCTAGCCTAGTATTTCCAACCTCTGATGCTTGTTAAAGCTAAGCTGCTCCAGCCCCCAAGCCACTCCAACCAGAAGTTGTCCCCTGCTTCATTCCATCGTCTTTAAACATGAACCCAATGCTGTTGATTAAGGAGTAATGTGTCCCATTCTTTTTTCTTTTTTTGAGATGGAGTCTTGCTCTGTCACCCTGGCTGGAGTGCAGTGGTGCGATCTTGGCTCACTGCAACTTCCATTTCCTGGGTTCTAGCAATTCTCCTGCCTCAGCCTCCCGAGTAGCTGGACTTGCAGGCATACGCCACCACACCTGGCTAATTTTTTGTGTGTTTTTAGTAGAGAGAGAGTTTCACCATATTGACCAGGCTGGTCTCGAACTTCTGACCCCAAGTGATCTGCTTGCTTGGGCCTCTGAAAGTGCTGAGATTACAGGTGTAAGTCACTATGTCCGACCAGTAGTGTGTCCCATTCTACCACAGCTGCCACAGAGGCAGTTCCATATTTCACTTTTCTGTAATAACCAGAGGAATGCCTGCATCATGTTCTGTGGACTGAAATTCCTACTTTGGTCTTCTTTTAGGTAACAGATAAACCTTCCTTGCAAATTATTTGGAGTTTAAGTTTGTTTAAGTCACCTATTGTGCCAAGATAGGAAAGCTAGACTGGTCTGAGTTGGTAATACTGGTATTAACAATACACTGAAAAACATTTTTGTTTCAGAACCCCATGGGTGGGTGTACATGCTGATATCCAAACAATGTCACTCTGACATCACTGATCTTCTTTGTCCGATTCAAGGGTAGGCACATGTTTTCATAGTCTCCACTCTGTGACACTCTTTGAGTCTGTTATTGTGACAGTGACAGCACATATGCTTGTGCCCATCTGCGGAGGACAGTTAAGTGAAAATGAGTCTTTGTCAGAAGAAAGCTGGCCTGGAGGAAGGAGGAGCCACTGACCCCCCTCCCACACACCCCTTTTCTTGACTTGCTGTGGCATGTTCCCCCTCATCATCACCTGAAGAATGCGTGTGCACTGCCTTTGAGCAGCCGTTCTCGATGCAATCCTGATTGCGTGTTGAATTCACACAGGGAGATTTTAAAGATGCTGACACCTGTGCACACCGCAGACCTATTGGAATGTCTGAAGATGGGGCCAGGCAGTTGGTCCTTGGCAAAGTTCTTTATCAGTTGTGCAGCCAGGACTGGGAACCAGTTGTCAGGAGGAATGGAGGTTTCTGAGGGAGATGGAATCAACTCGGCATTCTCTGGTGGAACAGTTTGCCCTGGAAAAAGACAAGAGGGTTCTGGATATGAACAAGCTCCTCAGGGGAAGTAGGAAATTTATATAAAGCTACCAGCCCAATCCCTTGAGGAGGAACCTAGGGAATCTATGGGGAATGTGTTCCAGAGGCAGGAGAGAGAATTTAGAAGTAGGATGAAAATTTCACTATTTTTGAAGAGGACTTAAAGACATCCTTAGAAGGGCACGATGAAGATGCTGTTCCTTTTGTTTCCGAAATATTTCAGAGATAAGCCTCAAATGTATAAAAAGAAAAGAGAACACTCATCAGGTGGATTAGGGGAGAAAGCAGGCAGGTGAGTTTTTGGGGCAGAGCTGTTTTCGGGCAAGCTTTCGAGCCTCTCTTTGCACTGAAATGTGGGTGGTCAGGTCTCTGCGGGCTGCCAGCTTCCGTAGACCGCTTTGAGTGCTGATTTTATTGGAGAGCAGGTAGTTTGTGAGGTCTAATTCGAGTAATTGGGTAAGTGAAGTCTGAAATGGGCATGTAAGAATAGTGTAATTCACCCAGCAGACAACCTCATCACCAAAGCTCGAAGGAAATTTGCAAGTTGCACCCACTCTTTTGACTGTACCATTTTGCTAGGAGCTAATGAAAACCTTTAAATTCCGTGTATGAAATCACCTTTCAAATAACACACAAATCTGTTTTAACACCCAATATGGCCTTTCCCAAAGTAAGTAATTGGAAGTTACGCTAGGTTTTGAGGAGTTGGTGAGGAAGTTGACTTCCAGAGTTGACTTCCTGAGTCCCTCTTCTCAAGCCTTCCCCAGCTTTAGCCAACTTTGGAAGTGACCCCTCAGGCCTTGCCTTGCAGGTTCCATTTGGTGACAGGCAGGACTGCAGCAGCCTGTAATAAATGCAGTCAGGCTTCAGGCCTTCTCATTGGCTCCAGACAGGCAAGGCTGCTCCGGGTTACTGCGTGGTGGGGTGATGGCATTGGAATATATTGTGTTTTAAACAGATGTGTGTTTTGCTGGGCCTGGCCATCTCTGCAAACTTTAGACTGTTTTGTTCCGATGTATTTCTAAATGGTGCCCTGGAGGTCGCCCGCTGGGGGTGGGATGGGCCACTGTGGGTTGGAAGGATTAAGTGTAGTGTCAGGTATCTGTTCAGAGGTCACCTTCTTGAAGAGGCCTTCACAGACCACATGAGCCAGGGGTGTGCTGGCCAATGTTTAACAGCCAGCTCTTGGGGGCTGAGGGGCAACCCCGTTTGTAGCCTCTGCTGATTTGGTGGTATAAATACTCCCACCACGGCCAATTGCAGGCTACCAAAATGATACCTTTGAAGGAACTAGGGAAGAGTTATATAGTAGAATTAATAAAAGTACATAGCATTTCCACCATACAGGTACGGTAGACATAAATACCTGTGCACAAACCACGAAGGCAAACTGCAGCCCATGAACCAAACCATCCCAGCACCTGATTTTGTGAATCACATTTGATTGGAATACAATCACGACCATTTATCTAAGTATGGGTTGGATATCCCTTATCTGAAATGTTCGGGACTAGAAGTGTTTCGGGTTTCCGATGTTTTTGCATTTGGGAATATTTGCAGTACTGAGTGAGCATCGCTAATCCAGAAATCTGAAATCCAAAACGCTCCAATGAGCGTTTCCTTTGAGTGTCACATTGGTGCTCAAGATGGTTTGGATTTTGGAGGATTTCAGATGTTTGGATTAGGAAGCATTTCAGATTAGAGATGTTCAGTCTGTAGTATCAATGCTTTTGCACTGTAATGGCTGAGGCAAATAGTTTTGCCCGAACCCTTAAGGCTGGCACAGTCATTAGATGGCCCTTCCCAGAAACAGTTTGCTTACCCTTGGCATAGAAAATGGTAAAATGTAAAATAAAAAGGAAGTAATGAGTTTTGAGTCTTTGTTACCTTTGTTTTAAATATAATTTCAGTGTAAGTTTATGCGACTTAACTTCAGTAATAGATATACTCAAGGACTGATGAGCAAAATTTCTGAAAATGTGACAGTAGGCTCTCACGAGCCGTGGGTGCCAGCTCCAATTTACTTCGCCATTATTCGAATGCACCGACTACGGGTAGTTATAGACTCCTGCATGCTTCATTTTCTCCACAGCACCGACCCCCTGGCCGCAGGGCTTACTGTGGGCTCCTTGCTCTAGAAGCAGGGTTTCCCCTGGTCCCTTCAGTTGTCTTTCCTTACCACCTTGATCAGTGCCTGGCACAAACCTCCCGCCTCAGCCTCCTGAGTAGTTGGGACTGCAGGTGCAGGCTACCACGCCCAGGAAGCTTTCTGTGTTCTTGTAGAGAGGGGGCTCTCACTATGTTGTCCAGGCGGTACAGCCTTTTATTCGCAGAAGCCCCACTCTCTATTGCCAGTGTGATCAGAATTAGGTCACTGTCCACATGCCTGTTGAGCAAGCACAAGACGTCTCAGTCTCCAGTTCCTCACATAATGCTTCCTCTCAGAAGTGGAGACATCGTAGAACTCCCGTCCTCGGGCTTTTACGAACTTTGAATGAAACCAGGCAAGAAAAGTGCTTATCACAGTGCCTGGCACCCGTAGCCACCAGTGGCAGCAGCAGGAGCAGCATTAGTAATAACATCATAAAAGTGAACTTGAGAGACAGGTTGCAAGTCTACTCAGCGTCTCTTTCTGCCTCTCGTCTCCCTCCACGATCCTATTTTAAGGCACACTCTTGAGTCTTAGACCGTTTTGTGAGATTTGAGATTTTTCTCAGGTATCTTGTCCTCCTGCGTGCAGCAGCGCCATCTTGTGGTCATTACGGGTTATGGCGCTGTCCTGGATCTCAGCTCCTCAACTCGGAGCGGCAGCCAGGCCCCAGGCTTCGGAGGCAGCACGGACTTTTGAAAGCCAACGTGCAGTCGGGGCTGCGCACCACATTACACACTATATCCAAGAGGGTTTAAGTTTCCTGTGCGTCATTTCGGGACAGCTGCTTGAGGTTGGCCATTCCTGTTCGTGGCTGTCCTCTTTCCTAATGCGCTCTGTCTCACCCTTTCTCTGCATCTGCCGCTCCCTCTATCTCGAGCTTTCAGGCACCTTCTATAAATGGGGTTTAAAACGAGCTAGCGCCATCTACTGGGCAAATACCGTAAGGTCGGCTGTGAGGTCCCGGAATCTGCAAAGAAATGAATGAATTACACATCTGCGGCTTTAAGGGGGGAAAGTAGGTACGTAATAGGATTCTGATGTCACCTCCCTTTATTGGCGATCCTTTCTCTGTGTAAGCCTTATATCGACTGTGCTAAGTACAGCTTATTTTGTCAGGATCCCAATATGAAAATCAACCGCACTGTCTTCAGTATTTCCCAAAGAGCGGTCTTTGTACTACCCTGCATCGGCGTCATCCTAGGGAGCTTTAAGAAGGCAGGTTCTGGCTGGGCGTGGTGGCTCTCGCCTGTAATTTCAGCATTTTGTGAGGCTGAGACTGGCGGGTCGCTTGAGGCCAGGAGTTTAAGACCAGCCTGGTGCAACACAGCAAGACCTTGTCTCTACAAAAAATAATTATAGTAAAAATTAGATAGGTGTAATGATGCACTCCTGTAGTCCTAGCTACTTGGGAGGTGGAGGCGTGAAGATCGCTTGAGCCCAGGAGTTCGAGACTGTAGTGAGCTTTGATCACACCACTGCATTTAAGCCTGGGCAGTGGAGCAAGACCCTGTCTCTAAAAAAGAGAATTCGGTCTCGGAGGCCCTATGCAAAACCTACAGTATCAAGCTTTCAGGACAGGGCCCTGGGATCTGCATTGTGCCCACTTCCCCCTTTTCCCTCCAAGAGAATTTGAGTCATGCTGAAGTGTGAGAACCACTGCCACTGTGGAGTAGAGGTTCCCCCCGCCCCGGAAATCCAGAGAAGAGATTGCACTTGGATTAAGACTTGCATAAGTGAGGAGTTGAGTCCAGTCTCTCCCCCACTACAAGACCCTGTTGCATGTATATATGTTGCAAGACACGCATTTAAAAAAAAAAAAAAAAAGACTTGCACGAACTCCTTCTGTGCAAATGAGAACGAGCATCACTACCAAAGCCACAGTGCCCTGTCTCTCATTTTGTGTGTCGATTCAGTGATAACAGACCCAAAGTCCTGGGACCAGCACCTGACACACCATGGGGGCTCAGATGGGTCATTACTGCTGCTGTTACCTGTGTGAGGCCAGCTGGAGGCCTCCTTGGCATTCCTCACCCCCTCCCACCCACTTCTGCTTGGGAGGTGGGGGAAAATGGCTTAAACTTTTATACCAAGGCTTGACCTACCACCTTGGGGACTTCTCCCAGAGTAGGACTCACTTCAAACATAGCACACAGCTGTGTTGGAAAGATTCCAGTACTGAGTCACCCTCTTCCTGGGTGGCCCCTCTCTGAGCCTCAGTTTCCCCATCCCTAACACAGAAGATTGTATTAGAGAGTCTGTGCTGTTCCTTCCAGCTCTGACGTTCAGGGGGGCTCAGAGCTTTGCAAGACCTTTTCCCACGTGGCACTTCCGGGGTGTCTGGGTCTGGTGTGCTCAGAGACTCCGCCTCAGAACGCTGATTTCTCTTGCTTTGATTCTTTCCCTGCCTGCTACCCCTAAACAATTTTGCACAAATTGTGAGTCATGTAGGTGCCCGATACATGGGTGCTTGTTTTTCAAAAGCCTTCATGTTGTGCATACCTCATCCCCAGTAATTCTGTTGCTAGGAAATTTTTCTAAGGCAATCATGATCACAGATGTGCCCAAGATTAGCTGTCAGACTCCAATGGCAGTTTTTATAATGGGGGCCAAACTTGAAAAAGTTAAATGTGCAGGACCGTAATAAATTATGGTACAGCTAGACTAGACCATAACCATTAACCATGTGCAGCTATTAATGAGTCTTCTGGAATGCCACTTTTTAAAGGACATGAGCAAAGGTTCGCAATATATTAGATGAAAAAAGTGGATTATAAAAATGCATGTATCATAATAGATCTAATTTTGTGTATAAAATATTTGTGGCTGGGCATGGTGATCCAATATGCCTGTAATCCAATATGGTGAAACTCCATCTCTTCTAAAAATACAAAAATCAGTCGGGCTGTGGTAGCATGCCTGTAATCCCAGCTACTCAGGAGGCTGAGGCAGGAGGATTGATTGAACTCGGGAGGCGGAGGTTGCAGTGAGCTGAGATCACGCTACTGCACTCCAGCCTGGGTGACAGAGGGAGACCCTGTCTCACAAAAAAAAAAAAAAAAAAAAAAAAAGGGAACCCCGTTATAAAAAAAAAAAAAAAAAAAAAAAAAAAAAAAATTGTGCAAGTACTGAAACGTTTGTCCCGAGGTGACAGTGACTGCAGATGACTTTCATGTTTGCATTTTTCTCTTGTCAGTATTACCTAAATTAAAACCTGTGGTTGTCTGAGTGGCAGAATATGCAGGGAGGGTGGCTGGGCAGGAGCCATTGATCAGAAGCAGAGAATGGACATCAGAAAAGGTGTGGGCTGTCAATCAAATACATTTGGGAGTGTGGAGTGGTCACTTCCAGGGTCATTCACATGATAAAGACCCACGTGGACTTCCATCGGTTTTGAAAGGAGACCTGGCCATCCTGGGAAGAAAAAGATTGTCTGGAGGGGCTGTGGCTGGGCCTCCGGAGATCAGAGGCTTTTATGACTCCCTGGAGGGACTGCATGGCAGATGGCACTGAGGGTGAGGCTGCCAAAAGCTCACCACATCAAAGGGGTGGGTGTGGCCGTTGGGGGCTCTGGGGTATGCCAATGGCTTCAATCAAAACAGAAGCCATCCCCAGACCAGGACGAGTGCTCTGTGTGGTGGGGGTCCTGTAGAGGAGAGCATACGACATCAATGTCGGGATCAGGTTGGGGAGACTGAGGCAGCCAAGCCAGGTGGTGAGAAAGGAAGAGGAAGACTGTATTCTGTCCAGCTTGCTATAAAAATCAGACTCGGCCAGCATCGCCCTCTGCTCTGTGTTCACCCTCCAGGTAGCTGCCTAGAAAACCTTTTCACGCCCATCGTCCCTGCTCTCTGATAGACAGAATGGAGAGTTTTATTTCTCAGCTGGAAAAACTGGGGCTAAAGGAGCTAGATGATCTCACTGGGGTTACTTGCTAACCAGACCTGTGCTGTGGGACTGTCCCACAGGATGAGCACAGCGGAGAGGGGTGACCATGAGGAGCCCCCTTGCCCTGCAGGTAAATGCCATCACCCTTTCCCAGCCTTAGATGCTAGAGGTTCTGGGACAGAGGAACACCCTGAACATGGGGTGTGGGGGTGGGGAGTGGCATGTGTCTGGAACATGCTATGTGGACAGAGGAGGAGGGAGAGATGAGGTGGTTTGGGCTAAGACGAAGAGCAACTGTGGGTGCGACTGTGTTCTGGAGGCCCCAGAGCAGGGGACAAAGAAGACATTGTTCAAGCAATCCTCCCGGCTCAGCCTCTCAAAGCGCTGGGATTACAGACATGAGCCACTGTGCCTGGTCTGCTTGGAGCATGGTGTGTCTGCTCTGTGGGCCTCAGTTTCCCCATTTGGTGAACATTGGGCCCTGGGTTAGGTGCTTCCTATGTATGCTCTCTTATTATTGTGAGAATCTCATCCCCAGTTATCTGATGAGAAAGCCGAGGCTCAGGCAGAGCCAGTAGGACTTGAAGTGAGGACCCCCTGCCCCTAGAAGCCTGGCATTGACTCTAAAAACGAGGAGTGGGAGGAGGACAGGTGGGTCCAAGACGATTCCCCCAGCTCCTGCCTGCTTCTGTGGTCTCTCTGGAGAGGCCTGCAGGACCCTCCTGGGCCCCAGGACTGTCCCCTCAGCGAGGGAGCAGTTGCCAGGGTTCCCGCTATTCAGACAGGCAAGGGCCTGCTGCTCTTCGGTGTGGCCTGTGTTTGGTGACCATCCTCTGGCCCAGTGTGCCAAGAGAACGTGCCATCTATCCCGCCTGGGAGGGCTGCCTTGTGCTCAGGGGAGGTGAGCTTGAATTTTATTTCCCCCAGACCCTGGTAGCCCCGTCACCCCTGCCAGCTCATCTGCTGTGGGCGCGGGCTCCAGTTCTGTCACATTCTGCACCATGTCCAGGGCTATGCACAGAGCCTCAGCACCTGTGGGGAGGGGCACTGCCAGGAGTGGCCCAAATTCTAGACCCTGGATGGCCCTGGGGAAGCATGGGTTGTTCCCTTTGCCTTTCTTTCTTTGTAATTGAGATGTACTTTGTTATCCTAAAGGGCACTGGGCGCTTGTATAGGGCTCAAAGAAATTTACATTTCCGCACACACTTGCAGCCATGCATCAGGTCAACCTGGGACCTTTCCTAGCACACCTACAAGCTCCTTCTGTCCCCCAGGTCAAGTTCTGTCCTGCACCACTGATCACCACCATTTTGACTTCTGTCACTGTAGGTCCCTGTTGCCAGGTTTTGAACTTATGTAAAGGGAGTCACAGATAGTGCAGACTTCAGGTAATGGCTGACATCAGGCTGTGTGCCTCATTCAGGCTGTTTGTTGTGTATGTCAGTGATTCTGCTTCATGGCTATGTGATGCCGTCTTATGTTAACATATCATTGTTTCTTTCTTGTTCTCTTGCTGATGGAAAGGGGCATTGCTGACAGTTTGGGGCTATCACTCACGGCACCACTGTGATCCTTCTTGAATTGGTGCAGTTTAGTTTGAGGAGAGACAGCTACTCCCTCTTCCAAAGTTTATACTCCTTCCTTCTTTTATTATCTTTTAGCCAACTTCACTAAGGCGTAATTTATATACAGTAACATATACATATTTTAAGTTAACAGTTAGATGAGTTTTGAGAAACTATATTTTAAAAAATTCACTCATGAATTTATTTTTTATGTGACAGGGTCTCACTATGTTGTCCAGGCTAGTCTTGAAATCTTGGGCTCAAGCGATCCTCCTGCCTCAACCACCGAAGTATCTGGGACTACAGGCATGCGCCACCATGCCCCGCCAATTTTAAAATTTTTTTGTAGAGATGGGGAATCTTGTTATATTGCTCAGGCTGGTCTTGAACTCCTGACCTCAAGTGATCCTCTTGCCTGGGCGTCCTGAAGCTCTATTACGGGCCTGAGCCACCACGCGGGCATCTGACAAACTTCCTTTTAGCGTTAAAATTCAATCACCTGGAGCAGTTACGTCCAGCTCAAGGGGCATGTGCCTGTGTATTCCATCCTTTTCTTGATAAAACCCAGGCTCAGAACAGGGTCGAGAAAGAGGCAGAAAGCAGGGTGGAAAGCTACCTTTCTACCCAATGGTAGTGTATGCCTCAGAGCACTACCATTGGCATCAAAGACCTTAGTCACTGGAGCCATTGAGATGGGTCCACCCCTCTGTCTCTCTCTCTTTTTCTTTCATTGTTGAATTCATTAGTAACAGGGTCTGTCTCACTATGTTGCCCAGGCTGGAACACTGAGCTCAAGTGACCCTCCCATCTCCGCCTCCCAGGCCCAGCTCAACCTTTCTTTTTAAAGTTACAGAACTTTAGAAAAGAACTTTCTAAAAGTTCTCCAACTTTAAAGGCTGTTGCCTGCCTAATGGGGACAGGGCTGCAGCCAGGGGCACAGGGTGAGTTAGAGGCCAAGCTGGAATAGAACCCCAACATGGGAAGTCCGTGTTGAGGGGGGCCATTTAACTCTGGGCGATTGTTTGCACATCAGCTGTAGGCACTGACTAGGGAGGCCCCGCGCCTGGAGCTGGCGCTTGATCTGAGCTCTGCAAGCTTTCCTGGGTGGGGAGGAGCTGCTTCTCGCCATGCTCCTCAAGCTTTCCCTAAGTGACCCAAACACCAACTTTCTAGGGCTTCCTGGGCTGTGAGGATTCCCAGTCTGGCAGGGCTGGTGGCTTCAGCCACACACTCTGCAGCCTGGAGGTCTCTAGCTCCTGGTTGCTCCCCATCGCTCAGCGGCTCCCCAGTGCTCTGCCAGCCTTAGGACGGCGCCATCCCCATCTCTCCTCCACACCAACCTGCCACCTACTGCCTCAGGTTGACGCACTCAGGAAGAATTCAAGGCTGTCCCTATAAAAACGCCATTCCCAGGCACTTGCCTGAGAAGAGAGGAAGTCCCAGCTCACTTCCAGGCGAGCCCAAAGTATCTACGGTCCCTGCACCACCACCACCCCCACCTCCGGCAGGAGTCCCTGCATTTGTGCAATGCTTTAGACTCATCTGTAGGCTCAGCAGTGGGGCCCCCGGAGGGTGAAAGCCACATGGTCCCTGTCTCATCAGCCACCAGCACAGGGAGCCCCAACTGTGGACCCCCCATGTTTGTTGGGAGACTGAAGGATTCTCAGGAAGCTGCGGGGCCTCAGGTCATTTTTTGCACGCATTTCCAAGCTGGGTGTTTTCTGCACCACACTATTTTGGGCGGGAAGACTTTTCCAGTCTCTTTTTCTCTTGGCATGCCACAGAGGAATTTCCCTCATCCGCATCTGAAGCATCTGGAATTAGCCAGGTCAGCCTGTTGCTTTCAATGGCAAACGTCCAGCTCATGGTTGGCTCATTTTCATCCCTGCTGTCAGGGACCCCTTGAGTCTTGAGCTTTGGTTCACTGTGGGCCGTCTGTTCTCTCCAGGCCTTGGCCAGTGCTGGGCATGAACAGTGCCCACTCAGGGGCAGATCCACTTCCCCTGGGGCAACCAGTTGGAGCTGGGTGCTCTGTGAAACCAGCCACATCCAACCTACTGGATTCTGGTCACTCCATACTCCTTGGCAAGACTGTCTGTGAGCCTCAGTCCCTCTTTCCGTAAGATGAAATGTCCTAGACTGGGAATCTCAAGCTCACTTGTCTACAGAGGCCAGGCAGGTACCTTAGGAAAGGGAGAGGGCTGGAGTGTGGGCAGAGGGGCTGACGTGGTAAAAGAATGGGAGAACTGGGCCAGTATATTCTAATTTTTCAAATGAAGTCGGAAATTTCTAAGAGAAGTGAAAGTTCCCGAACTATAAAAATCTGGCAACTTTTTTTTCTTTTAAAACTCTGTATGTGCCAGATGTGTTTAAGCCACACCAGCTCCATCATGAATAGGGGCCGAGGAAAATGAGGCTGAAACCTACGGGGCTACCCTCCCAGGAGGCGAGGCACTCTAAGTCACAGGGTGAGATGAGAGGTGGGCACAAAATACAGGTCACAAAGACCCTGCTGATAAAACAGTCTGTGGTAAAGAAGCTGGCCAAAACCCAGC
This sequence comes from Cebus imitator, assembly GCF_001604975.1. NCBI lineage: Eukaryota > Metazoa > Chordata > Mammalia > Primates > Cebidae > Cebus > Cebus imitator. The sequence goes on along the minus strand of NW_016107378.1, from coordinate 4,812,345 downwards.
AGAGCCAAGATGACAACAAAAGTGACCCCTGGTTGTCCTCATTGCTCATTATGTGGCAATTATAATGTATTAGCACGTTAAAGACACTCCCACCAGCGCCATGAGAGTTTACAAATGCCATGGCAACATCTGGAAGCTACCCGTATGGTCTAAAAAGGGGAGGAACCCTCGGTTCCGTGGAATTCTCTGCCTCTTTCCTGGAAATCTCATGAAGCATCTACTCCTTGTTTCGCATACGATCAAGAAATAACTCTGTACTCCGTCAAGCAGCCCACGACGGTGCTCTGCCTTTGACGTAGCCATTCTTTTATGTCTTCACTTTCCTAATAAACTTGCTTTCACTTTTCTATAGATTCACCTCAAATTCTCTCCTATGCTAGATAGGGGGTCTGGATCGGGACCTTTTTCCTGTAACATATGGGCCAGCTATTTGAGCTCTGCCCTAGACATCCTGCTCTATATGCCTTCCACCTGGAAGAAGGGTGGGTGGTGGCAGGGTGGGAACCCCAGAAAGGTACAGGGCTTGAATTCTGACTACACCTGTCCTCCCCACATGCCAGCTGTCATGTGGCAGCCACCCTTTGCAGTGCGGTCGCCTTCCTCCAAGGAGCCCGAGCTAGCATATGAATTTTTGATCAGCTTGCCTTTTGAATGAGTTGACTATCATGAATAATAGGGCAAAGGGCACCAGCATTGTGTCTTTAACTATAACTGTTCCAATTAATTATGGGTGTAATTAGCATACATCGTGAGCAGCCCTGGAAAACAATACTTCATGGGTTATAGATGCCCTGGCAGCTGTACCATGAAGTGTGATACCGGGCTGGGGTAAAGATAGTTATTCATAAATTACTCCTATTGTCAGAGACCCTTATTTATACAAATTAGCAGGGGATACATAATCAACTTTAACTGTATAATTTATAATAATTGATTTCATTTTGACTGACCACCAGTCGCTTACCAAATATCCTCAGAAGAAAAATTGCCCTATTAGGGTAAGTTTAATCCTAAACATAGCTAATGAATCCTATTACTTTAAGGTCATATTTGAAGCTTTTGTTAATTGTCAGAACCATTTTAAATTGATTAGAGTTAAATTAAATCAATGTAATGTTTAGAAAAACAATATTTCTAATGGATGAGGCCAGGTTGACCTCGAATAAACATATTTATCAACCGATTCCTGGTGACGAGAAGGGGAACAGCTGGGCCCATAAGTCACATTTGTCTATAATATGGGAAATGTCACCAGGCAATTAGTTATGTCAGGTAATGAATAGGGAGCACGGGGACTCCCCTCTGGCAGCTGGTGTGGATGGGGTTAGAATGTGCCGGACCCGAGCCCGTAGCTGCTCCCTTCGGGATGGCCTTTGTTTCCCCACCCTAAACCCAACGCTTCTCAGCTTCCTCATTCACCTCCCTGGAGGCTCACCTGGCCCACATTCCCTCCTGCCCTGCCCCCACTCTCTCAGGTTCCAGCGCTCTGCTCTTCCTCCTGGAGCTGGGAAGCCGCCCATCTGTCCCGTCCACACCTACTCATCCTGTTACAGGAAAGGGGTCCTGATCCAGATCCCAAGGGAGTGTTCCTGGATCTTACACAAGAAAGAATTCAGGGTGAGTTCACAGAGTAGAGTGAAAGCAAGTTTATTAAGAAAGTAAAGGAATAAAAGAATGGCTACATCATAGACGGAGCAGCCCCAGGGCTGCTGATTGCCCATTTTTATGGTTGTTTCTTGATGATATCCTAAACAAGGGGTGGATTATTCATGCCTCCTCTTTCTAGACCATATAGGATAACTTTCTGACATTGCCATGGCATCTGTAAACCGTCATGGTGCTGGTGGGAGTGTGGCAGTGAGGACGACCAGAGGTCACTCTCATCACCATCTTGGTGTTGGTGAGTTTTGCCGGCTTCTTTACTGCAACCGGTTTTATCAGCAAGGCCTCTATGATCTGTATCTTGTGCTGACCTCCAATCTCATCCTGTGGCTTTGAATGCCTTAACCTCCTGGGAGTGCAGCCCAGTAGGTCTCAGCCTCATTTTACCCAGCCCCTTTTCAAGATGGAGTTGCTCTGGTTCACATGCCTCTGACAGTCCCTCACCATCCCCTGGGTTTTGCTCAGGAATCACTGCCTCAGGGAGGTCTTTTCTGATCCCCCTTCTACATCAGCCTCCCAAGGATGAGCTGCCAGGACAACATGGATACACTACCCAGCTGTCGCTTTCCATCTGTGTGGTTCCCACACTAGACTGCAAGCCCCTCAAGGGCAGCCCTGGGTCTCAGATTCTGACCCCTGATGGAATGCCATGAAGACCTGCTGAATGAATGAAGGAGTGAAGGACACAGGACTGGTATTAGCTACAGGGTAAAGTCTGGCTAGAAGGAGGAGAATGTCATTTACTGCTTTTGGAACATTTACCAAACGCTAAGTGCTTTACATATATTCAGCCAGTTTTTGTGACATTCCTGAGGGGTGGGCCCTGATACTTCCATTTTATAAAGGAAATAACTCATTCAAGAAGTTTTGGCTAAGCAGTGAAGGAGATAGAATTCAAATTCAGGTCCAAGCTGGGTGCAATGGCTCATGCCTGTAATCCCAGCACTTCGGGAGGCTGAGGTGGGAGTATTGCTTGAGTCCAGGAGTTCAAGACCAGCCTGGGCAACATACTGAGTGAGATCCTATCTCTACAAAACAAAAAACAAAAAACAAAAACAACAAATTAGCCAGGCATGTGGTGGCATACACCTGTGGCCTCAGCTATTGGGGAGGTTGAGGCAGGAGGATCACTTGAGCCCAGGAGTTGGAGGCTGCAGTGAGCTGTGATTGTGCCACTGCACTCCACCCTCAGTGACGGAGCAAGTCCCTGTCTCTAAAAATCAATCAATCAATCAATAAACAAAGAAAAAAACTCAGGCCCAAGAGAATCCAAAGTCCCTTCTGAAGTTGTTGCCTGGTCAGCTGGGGTTCCTGCAGGAAACTGCATCCATGCAGTTGAGAAAAAGATTTGGATTTCCAGAGGGAGGCTGAGTGGATCCTCTGGGCTAATTTCTGAAAGAATCAAATCTGAGCAGGAGGAGCAGATGTCGGGCAAAGGAAAGAGCTGGTTCATTCCAGTGGCCCCTGCTTCTTCCCCAGCCCAAAGGGGTGTTCATTGTGTGGGGTGGTCATAGGGCGGAATTCCTGCTGGACGTCCGGACCTGTGGTAAGTCCTCAATGGGAAACGTATTCACCGTGTTACCTTAGGAGCATTACTGTGGCCTTGGTTTCCAGGGCTGTGAAATGAGTTCCCAGCCACAGCACTGCTCAGAGGAAGGGCATGGCAGGAGCAGGCTCACTGAGTGCACTGGGGGAAGCACCTCACCTTCCCCACCCGCCGTCCCTCTTGCTCCTGTTACCCTGGATTTATCCAGCTTCTGCTTGGCACCTTGGAATGGAGGTAGCTGGCAGGCTGGGATCTTTCAAGCCTGCTGAAGCTAGAAAGAGGGGCCCAGACCAAGGTGCCCAGGGTAGGAGAGGCACTCAGTTTCCCTGTACAGGGATAAAACTTCGAGGATCAGTGGGATTCAACCTCCTGTTCCCTGAGCTCAGCAGTTTTCAAAGCTCTTCGGTATCCATCCCTTAGGAAGGCAGGGCAGCTGCTTCTCCAGCCCTTCCTCACTGATGAGAAAATGCAGGCCCAGAGTGGGGATGCAGCTTGCCCAAAGTGGCACAGCCAGAGGTGGGGGTGCAACTGGAGGACAGGCCTCCTGCCTCCAATTTTCCACCCCAAGTGTCAAGGACACAAAAAACGGGAAGATTCAGAAACTCACAGACTGAAGCCATGATGACTAAATGTCTTAAGAGATCCCTGAGCAGAAAGATGGCTTTTGCATAAAAATGGGTGAAATCTGAATAAATTCTATAGCTTAATTAATAGAATTGTGCCAGTGCTAATTTTCTAGGTTTGATCCATGTACCACAGTGACGTAAGATATTAACATTAGGGGAAACTGGATGAAGGGTATATAGAACTCTATCATCTGTGCAACTCTGGGGCAAGCCTAAAATTATTCCAAGACCTAAAATGTTTATTTAAAAAACCCTAATATAACTATATAGATAAAAAATATGTCAAACAGTGTAGAGGTGAAAAGGCAATCTCCTTCCTCCCTCTGCCTTCCAATTCCTAATTTGGGTCCCTAGTGTTCAACCTTTTTTAAGAAAAAAATTTCTTATTTCCTTCCACGTCTAGACATAGACAAACGAATGCACATTCCTGTTTCAGGGATGCACATGCACTCCCGTTTTTTGTTTTTGAGACAGAGTGTCACTCTGCCACCCAGGCTGGAGCGCAGCAGTACAATCTTGGCTCACTGCAGCCTCCACCTCCCCAGTTGAAGTGATTCTCCTCCCTCAGCATCCTGAGTAGCTGGGATTACAGGCACACACCACCACACCCAGATAATTTTTGTATTTTTAGTAGAGGTGGGGTTTCCCCATGTTGGCCAGGCTGATCTTGAACTTCTGACTTCAGGTAATCCACCTGCCTTGGCCTCCCAAACTGCTGGGATTACAGGCGTGAGCCACTGTGCCTGGCCTTGTATGTGCACTCTCTACAGTTGGTTTTGTGCTTGGCTTTATGCATTGAATCATACAACTTGGAGACTGCCGATCAATACCAGCGTATCATAAGGGTGTCTTCATTTTTGTAAGCAGTCGCTTTGTGTTTTATTGCTTGGTTGTGCTGTCATTTATTTATTTGGTCATTTAGGTTGTTTCCAGACTGTAGCTGCTGCTTCCTCTTCCTCCTCCTCCTCCTCCTCTGAAATGGCTTTTCCAGGTGCTTTTACACTGTAGTAAACTCACTCTGGGCTGTCCTGAAAATTTGCCCATGTGCCAAGTCATCATTGAAGGAAAGAGCATTTCTTTTTAGACAGAGTCTTGCTCTGTCAACCAGGCTGGAGTGCAGGGGCATGATCTCGGCTCACTGCAACCTCTGCCTCCTAGGTTAAAGCAATTCTCATGCCTCAGCCTCCCAGTAGCTGGGATTACAGGTACCTGCCACCATGCCTGGCTAATTTTTGTATTTTCAGTAGAGACAGGGTTATGTCATGATGGCCAGCTTGGTCTTAAACTCCTGACCTCAAGCGATCTGCCTACCTCAGCCTCCCAAACTGCTGGGATTACAGGTGTCAGCCACTGTGCCTGGCCAGCATTTCTTTATCAAACTCACATTCTTCTTCACCCCACACCTGTCATTGGAGGAAACATGATGTCACTTTGCAGAGATGGCTGTGGTGGATGGGAGGGATTATGGTGGTTAAGTGGACAGCTGGGGGACAGTAGGAGCCTCAGGGAGAGGAGTCCTATCTGTTATAAGAGGCTCCTGAGTGTGCTAGGCACTTCACAGCCCTATATTGATCAGTGTCTCTGGCAAAGAAAGGGCACTTTGATCAGTTTATTCCAGATACAGCAAGTATCTGACACGTGGTTACCTGGGAGGGAGGGAAGAGGAGCCATGGAGGATATAGCAGGGAGTGTGTTAGAGAACTGAGAAGACTGGTGGGTGCAGGCTGCAAACTCAGCTGCCTGAGAAGTCCCACAGTCTGCCATCTGCAAGCCCTTCAGGCTTGGGCTCGAACTAGACCAGTGGCTTCATGCCCCGTTCCCTCAAGGGCTGGAATGGGGTGGTCTGTGTCTCCAAGGACATTCTGTCCCTTCTAGAGGAAGCAACAGAAATTGCAAACCATTGCCTTTTTCCTGCTTCGTGGGTCATAGAGTGGAGGTTGCAAACTCAAGGCCTGCCTGCATGACACTTGCAAAATATTGTGAAAAGTTTTCAGCCATGATGGTTAATTTCATGTATCAACTTGAGTGGGGTAGTGGGTTCCCAGATTAAACACTGCTTCTGAGTGTGTCTGTGAGGGTGTTCTGGGCAAGATCAGTGTTGGAATTGGTGAATTCAGTAAAGCAGGTGTGGGTGGGGGACATCCGATCATTTGAGGACCTGAATAGAATTTTAAAAAGAGAAGAAATCCACCCTCACTTTTTTCTGGCCTCACTGGTTGAGCTGGGACATCTCATTCTCATCTTCTCCTGCCTTCAGATTGGGGTTAACTCCATCTGCTCTCCCAGGACAGCCACGGGTGTAGTTCAAGTCCAAGCTTAAAGGGCTTGCAGATGGCAGATTAACGGACTTCTCAGTCTCCCTAATAGAAGGAGCCAATTACTCATAATAAACCCCTGTCTCTCTGTCTTTCTCCCTGTCTCTCCCACTCTCTCTTTGTATATGGAAACACACACATGCATATGCTATTGGTTCTGTTTCTCTGGAGAGCTCTAATTAAACCAGTGTTTAAAACATGGAAGATTTCACATAAAATCTGTATCTCCAGCCCTACTTGAAAAGCTGGAGGAGCTGGCACATCAGGTGCTGTTATCTAGAAGGGCACCAAGGGGCAACAAGAGGACCCCCAGGATCAGCCCTGAGCTCTGCCATTCTCCCCAGTCCCTACCTGGCTGCCTCCTATGGCTCGGAAACCAGAGATAATGCAGTTTGCAACCCTTAGCATAAAGAGAAGGCCATCAGGTTTCACGTATCCTGCCTCCCAGAAAAAGTTAAGAAGAGTTTTATTTTAAGGGAAGATAATCTCAGAGCCTCTTGTGCCAACAGGAAGAGGAGTGGACAAAGAAGTGACATTTTCTGAGCACTGATCCTTTTTTGTTTTTTCCTGACCTCATGTAATCCGCCAACATCAGCCTCCCAAAGTGCTGGAATTACAGGCATCAGCCACCACACCTGGCACATAATTTTTCTTTATTTTTTATTCCCCATATGTTATTGAGGTACAGGTGGTATTTGGTTACATGAGTAAGTTCTTCAGTGGTGATTTGTGAGATTTTGGTGCACCCATCACCCGAGCAGTATACACTCCACCATATTTGTAGTCTTCTGTCCCTCATCCCGCTCCTACTGTTCTCCCCAAGTCCCCTAAGCCCATTGTGTCCTTCTTATGCCTTTGCATCCTCATGGCTTAGCTCCCACGTATCAGTGAGAACACATGATGTTTGGTTTTCCATTCCTGAGTTACTTCACTTAGAATAATAGTCTCCAATCTCATCCAGGTCACTGAAAATGCTGTTAATTCATTCATTTTTATGGCTGCATGGTATTTCACCATATATATACTGTTTCTTTATCCACTCATTGATTGATGGCATTTGGGTTGGTTCCACGATTTTGCTATTGTGAATTGTGCCACTATCAACATGCTTGTGAGCACCGACTCTTTATAGACATGCAACTAGTTCTCCCAACACCGGGTTGATGGGTTCTATTTCAAGCTTATAGATGAATAAACAAAGGCTCAGAGAGATCAAGGCTGCATACCTGATATCTAGTACAATGTCTGGCTCGTTAGGTCTTCAATAAGTACTTTTTGGGATGAATGAATGAGTGAATGATTGAGGATGTGAATTGTGTGACAGTTGAACATGTGAATATCAAAGATGGGCTGAACTCTGTGTGTGGGGATGGGATGTACCTTGTAGAGTAAGACGGTCCTTGTCTTAATTAGAACCTCCCACCCACCAAAGAGCTCCCAACCATCCCCCACTGGTATGCCATTCTCCATGGGCTCCGGAGGGTTGAGGATGAGGTGTTAATGGGTGATTCTGGCTTCCTAGGTCCTCTGCTAGGTGATGAGTTTGCATTTTAGAGGGTGGTAGCTTCTGGCTTTTTGGGGGCCCCTTCTGTTGTGTAAGTTTAGAGAGTTGGGGATAGAGTCAGACAAGTGGAAATGCTGATTCCTGTCCACTTAAGAAGCTGTTACTGGGTAAAACTTTACCCTAATGATAGACTAATAATGATGCTTTATGCATATTCTCATTTTGTATTAATAACAATTCAGTGAGCCAGGTATTATGAATACCATTTTATAGTCAAGGAAACTGAGGGGCAGAGAAATTAACTAAGGGATTGTCACTTGTCCATATATGTTGCTTCTGTCTTGCTCGGTTCAGTTCTGTTTCCTCTGCTTAGGAATTCTCTCAAAGCCCAGTTCAGGTGTCTGTTTTCTCCCTCTGTAAAGCCTTCTCTGATTATCCAAGCAAAGGCTATCTCTCCTTCCATGTCCACCAATGCACTGGTTCTGAAGTTTTCCCTGTACAAAGGGCCCTCATGGAAGAAAGGGACTTGGAGATGGGTTTATATAAACTTTGCCCAGGAGTCAGAAAAGCCCAATTATGTACATCAAAGTCAGGGGATGGGCTGGTGGAAATGGGAAAGAGGACCAGCCCCCAGCCCCTTATGCACAGAACTTGGTACTCACCCCATTTGTCTCATTCATTGCATCCTAAAAATTACCTGTGTAGAGAATGAGAATTTATGTCAGCTGGAAAATGACAGATCAGACTGCTTTCTCTTTGAAGGAAGGTTTTGGCCTATTCCTGGAGTGGTATGAGGGGAGGGTGGACCTTCCCCAGACATATATAAATTACCCTCTCCTTCAGAGAGTAGAGATCCAGCAGTTGTGTTTTCCTAAGGCAAGGCCTTCCTTGCTCTTAAGAAATGGGAAATTCAGCTTTTGGCTTTCTAATAACTTGAGCTCTGGGTTCTAGTAACACATGGAGATTTTTCCTGATTGGCTATCTTGGGGAAGGAGAGGAGGTAAACCAGGAGGGAGGAGCTGATCCCTCCAAGCCATTCTCCAAGAGTAGAGCCTGGGTGAGGTTCAATAGTGGTCTCCCCAAAGATATGTCCACTCCGAACCTCAGAAGTGGCCTTATCTGGAATAAGGATTTTTGCAGATGTGATTAAAACTAGGGCCTCAAGATAATGTTACACCTGGAGTAGAGCCCTCAAGCCAACGACAAGTATCCTGATAAGAGACAGAAAAGGAGGTACACAGGCCAGGTGTGGTGGCTCACACCCGTAATCCCAGCACTTTGGGAGGCTGAGGAGGGTGGATCACCTGAGGTCAGGAGTTCGAGACCAGCCTGGACAACATGGTGAAACCCCATCTCTACCAAAATTACAAAAATTAGCTGGGCGGTGGTGTTGGGCTCTTGTAATCCTAGCTACTTGGGAGGCTGAGGCAGGAGAATTGCTGGAACCCAGGAGGTGGAGGTTGCAATGAGCAGAGATGGCGCCACCGCACTCCACCCTGGGCAACAAGAGTGAAACTCTGTCTCAAAACACATAAATAAATATGTTTTTAAAGAAAAGAAGAGGAGACACATAGAGACACACAGGAGAGAAACCGATGTGAAAATGAAGACAAAGATGGGAGCACTGAGTCCACCAGCCAATGGCTGCCCAGGGCTACCAGCAGGCGTCAGGAGCTGGAGAAACAGTAAATGTTAGCACTTAGGGAACCTGTCCAGTCATGAGGCACCAAAGTGTTTTACTGGCAGCAAATTCATATGGGTCTGCAGCAGCCTCAATTCTTGTCTCCTCAGAAGAAAGAATTCAACCGAGGGGCATAAAGCAGAGTGAGAGACCAAGGCAAATTTCAGAGCAGGAGCGAAAATTTATTAAATTTTAAAATTATTAAGTTTTAGGGCAGGAATGAAAGGAAGTAAAGTACATTTGGAAGAGGGCCAAGCAGGAGACTTCAGAGTCAAGTGCGTGATTTGACCTTTGCCTTAGTGTTTCATACTTCCAGGGTCTTGCGTCCCTTCTCCCCTGATCCTTCCACTGGGGTGGGCTGTCTGCACGTGCAGAGACCTGACAGCAATTGGGAGGGGCCCCGTGCATGTGTTTACTGAAGTTGTGCGCATGCTCACTTGTGGCGTTCTCTCCTTACTGGTTGAGTGCTCCTAGAAGGTCATAAACCAGGTAAACTCCACTATTTTGCCTCTGAGTGTTCATGCTTGAACCCACTCGCCCAAATCCTGAGATCTTATCGGGAAGCTGCTGATCACCAGTTTCAGGCGTTTCTGTCTATTGGGAGGCAGCCTTTCCCTGGTGCTGGCTGTGATCAACTATTATTTTAGAGAGACTTTTGACCTTTGACTTAGGGCTTCATACTTCCTTAATTAAAAAGCCAGACAGCTTAATAACTGTCTATCACCTAACAATCGCTTGACACTCTTGGTTGGGTGTGGCTCTCTCCTGCTCTGCTCATATCTAACTACCGACTGTGACAGGAGAGATTTTCCCATTGAGCCCCAGAAGGAGCGTGGTCTTGCCAACACCTTGACTTCAGACTTCTGGCCTCCAGAAATGTAAGAGAATACATTTCTGTTGTTTTAAGCCACTAAGTTTGTGGTAATTTGTTGCAGCAGCCCAAGGAAACTAATATACTGGGTCACCAATTTGTATTGACCTCTCAGTGGTTAAGACACTGGTGAAAAGACCCCAGGTGAGACAGACTGCGAGGCCCACGGCAGAGGTTCAAAAAGGGTGAGGTGTGTTTTTGTGCCCTTCACAGCTTCTCAAGGCCTGGGCGCTGTCTTCTCCAGGTCTCTTCTGGGTTTGCTATCTGCCCTGTTGGATCCTGGAGTGGCTTCAGACCAAGGGCCTTCCTGCAAGAGATCAAAGGAAGATAGCTTTGGGTGGAGGGAGAGGGAGTGGGGCAGAGTGGGCGCTAGTGGGAAGAAGAATGGGGGTTGGGGAAAAAAGGAAGGAGGAGGGCTGGATGCAGTAGCTTATGCCTGTAATCCCAGCACTTTGAGAGGCAGAGACGGGAGGATCATTTGAGGCCAGGAGTTCCAGACCGGCCTCAGCAACATAGCGAGATCCCCATCTCTAAAAAAGATAAAATAAAAAAAATTAGCTGTGCATGGTGGCACACACCTATGGTCCCAGCTATTTGGGAGGTCAAGGCAGCAGGATCGCTTGAGTCCAGGGAGGCAGTGAGCTGTGGCTGTGTCACTGCACTCCAGCCTGGGCAACAGAGTGAGAAGGTGTCTCTAAAAATGAAAAGAAAGAAAAAAGAAAAGGTTGGCTGGAACTCTGAAGTCTGAGGACCCTCCAAATGAGGCTGGTGTTCAGGTCCAGTTTGGTGGTTGTGTGGGGTACTGCAGGGTGCCCCAAGACCAGTTGGGTCTCAGCCCTTGCCCACCTGATTTCAAATAGCTCCTTTGTGCCAACTGCAGACCCTGAAATTCCACTGTTAAATCCCCTGGGAAGACCTGGGGTGGAGGTGAGTTTTACAGCAATTACAACTCAGTGTTATCTTCCTTTATAAATCACATCCGCAATGCAGCTTGGCTACAACTAATTCTGGCATTTTAAAGCCTGAGTGAAGAGACGCATATGAAGCAATCTGAATACATAAGCCTGTATTTCTCCTAACGTTTATACTTATCTTGCTCATCTCTATTTCCATGACAATTTTTTTTTGGTCCACGCTTTCATAGGGAACACAACATTTTAAAAACAAATTGCCATTTTGGAATCTTTTACAAACATTCAAATTAGTTTAAAAATGTTTTCCACTCATATTTCATTGGTTGAATATCATTTAATTAATGCTATAGAAACTCCAAAGAACTAAAAATAGAATTAGCATTTGACCCAGCAAATACCACCACTGGATATCTACCCAAAGGAAAATAAATCATTTTATCAAAAAGATACCTGCACTTGCATGTTGATTGTAGCACTATTCACAATAGCTTAGTCATGGAGTCAACCTAGGCACCACCATTGGTGGACTGGATAAAAAAATGTGGTACATATACACCTTGGAATAATTTACAACCGTTGAAAATGAATTCGTGTCCTTCACAGCAACATGGATGCAGCTGGACTTCATTATCTGCAGTGATTAATGAAGAAACGGAAAATCAAATATTCATATACTCACTTATAAGTGGGAGCTTAAAAATGGGTGCACATGAACATAAAGACGGGAACAATAGACACTGAGGTCTCTAAAAGTGGGGAGAGACAGAAGGGGGCAAGTGTTGGAAAACTGCCTATTGGATATTATGTTTACTGTTTGGATGATGGGTTCAATGGAAGTCTGAACCCTAGAATTATGCAATATACCCTGTAACAAACCTGCACATGTACCGCTGAATATAAAAATTTTTTTTAAAACCACAAAAACTCAATAAGAAATGCCAGCATTACATGGGTCTGGGAACATATACAATTGATATTGGTCAACTTTCAACTCAAATGGCTGGAGGGAGACAGAAGTGAGTTTGTGACTAGATCAGAGCTCCTCCACCTTTGATTTGAATGATGAGAGTGTCTCTGGGGAATTGGGGAGGGGGTTTTATATATATAGGAACACATCTCGGAAAAATATCATGGGAACAGTTCGGGGGTCTGGTTGAAAATGCAGATTTGGATTTAGCTGGCCTGAGGTGGAGCGTGCAGGCCGCATTGATGAAGCCCCCCTAGGCTGTGCTGGTCCTGCTGGTCTGGGGACCACACTTCGAAGAAGGAGGGGAAGAGCAGCTTCACAGCATTAATGGTCAGTATGTTCTGGGTGGGGAGGGAGAATGAGTCAGTTCTCAGTGGCTGTTAGGAGGACTCACGCTGAGCTCATTTCTGTTTTCCCATCCTTTCCCCATTCACTGCTTTCAGTTCCAGTCTTGGAACCTGGCAGGGTAAATCACTAAATCACATAAACTTCATGAGAATAGGGTCAGCTCAGAGCTTTGCATGTAGGTAGAGTGCCTTAAAAGTTTTATTTTTGTCAGGTTTATTAAGGTGTAATTTACATACAGTAAAAATCAATTTTAAAATGTATACAGTTCAATGAGTTTTGACAATATATATAGTTAGGTAACAGCCACAATTGAGTGATAAAACATTACCTGCAAGCAAGAAAAATTTCTCTTGTCCCTTATTGTGCAGTCTGCTTTCTTCACCCTCAGTCCCTGGCAACCACTGATTTGATTTCTGTTCTTACAATTTTGCCTTTTCCTGAACATCATTTTCATGAAATCATACAAATTGGGTCTGGCTTCTTTTACTTACCATGTTTTTGAGATTTACTCATATGGTTACACAGATCACTAGTTCGTTCTTTTTATTGCTAAGCAGTATTTCATCATATCCATTTATTAATGGGTTTGGAGGTTGTTTCTACTGTAAGCTAATATGAATAATGCTGCCATGAACATTTGACCACAGAACTTTGGGTGTGGCTATAGGTTCTCATTTCTCCTGGTGAAAGCCTCAAAGTGGAATCACTGGGTCATGAGGTTGAAGCGTGTATAACTTTACCAAAGACTGGCAAAATGGTTTCCAAGGTAATCCCAGCTGCTCCACGTTCTCACCACTGCTAGTACTGCCAGTCTTTTCAGTTTTAGCTATTCTAGTATATGTGTCATTGTATCTCATTGTGGTTTTCATTTGCATTTCCTTAATGACTAATGATGTTGAGCATCTTTTCATGGATTTATTTGCCATTCCTACATCTTCCTTGGTGTAGTATCTGTTCATATTTTTGTCCAATTTTTAAATTGAATTCTTTGTCTTCTTATTGTGTTGTAAAGAGTTCTATATATTATTCTAGATGCAAGCCCTTTCTTTATCCACTTTCTCAATATGTTTTAAAATATTGCCCCTCAAGAGCCTTTTTAGACATTTTTTCCTAATGTCTCCCCCCACCCACTATGAAATTTAATACAATAGACATACTATATATCTATTTATATACTATGATCCTTTGCAGGCATGTATATCATTATAATATCTAAAATTTTTTAGCCCCCAAGAACAAATTTTTGCCTTCTCGAGGGTATCACCTCCATTGAGAATGCATATAATTATCAGATATGTGCGTTGCAAACATTTATTCTCAACTTGCGACTTGTTTTTCATTTTTTAAAGCATCTTTCAAAGAGCAGAGTTACATTTTTATGAAGTCCAATTTATCAATTTTTTCAATGACTTAAGCTTGTTGTTTTCTATGTAGAAATTATTGGTCAAAACTCAGGTCACATATATTTTCTCTTATGTTTTCTTCTAGAAGTTAAAATTCTTTAGCTCTTACATTTAAGTTGAACCATTTCAAGTTACTTTTTGTGTATGGTGCAACATAAGGGTTAAGGTTCCATTTCGTTTGAAATAAATGCCCCATTTTGTAGCACTGTTATTGAACATACAATATTTCCCCATTCAGTTACCTTGGAACTTTGTCAAAAATAAATTGATCATGGAGGTGTGGGTCTATTTCTGGACTCTTCGTTCCATTCCATTGATCTATATGACTTTCATTATGCAAACACTAAACCATCTCATCTGCAATTAGATAGCATGATTCCTCTAGCTTTGCTCTTCTTTTTTGAAATTGTTTTGGCTATTCTAGGTCATTCATTGTTTTATGTAAATTTGGAATCAGCTTGACAATGTCCACAAAAAGCTAGCTAGAATTTGGACTGGGAGTACATTGGATGTACAGAAATATTTGGGGAGTATATTAGTCAAAGTTTTCCAGAGAAACAGAACTAACAGGGTGTGTGTGTGTGTGTGTGTGTATAACATATATATTTATATTTATTATAAGGAATTGGCTCACATGATTGTGGAGGCTGGAAATTCCAAATTTGCAGTGTGGTCTGGCTGGCGGAGACCCAGGAGAGCTGTTGGTGTGGATGAGGTCTGGAGGCAGCCTGCTGCAGAATTCCTTCTTGCTAGGGTAGGCCGAACTCTTTGTTCTATTAGGGCTCCAACTGATTGAATGAGACCCACCCCCATGAAGGAGAGCAATCTGCTTATCAAAGTCCACCCATTTAAATACTAATCTTATCCAAAAACATCCTCCAAGTTGACACCTAGAATTAACCATCACAGGGAGGATGGACATTTTAACAATACTGAGTTTTTTGATCCATGAACCTGGTCTGCATTTATGTTCGTCTTTTATAAAAACTTTTTTCAGCAATGTTTTATAGTTTTCAGCATACAAATCTTGCATATATATCATCAGGTTTATTCATAATTATTTCATGCTTTTGAAGCAACTATAATTTTGTAAAATTTAAATATTCAATTGTTCATTTCTACAATACAGAAATGTCATTGATTTTTGTATGGTGATCTTGTACCCTGTGACTGCATTAAACTCACATAGACTTCTTTAAAGGTATATGATCATATTAGTTATTAATAAAGGCAGTTTTGGTTCTTCTTTTTGAATACATATGTTTTTTATTTCTTTTGATTTCCTTATTGCACTGGCTAGAACCTTTAGTATGATGTTGAACAGAAGTGGTAAAAAATGGGAATTTTTTCTTATATTAACCGGTCCTCACCAGACAAATAATGAGAATTTTTTTGAATCTCTGTTATTAGATCTTTTGAGATGGTCATTTCATTTTCTTTTCAGTCTATCAATGTGGTGAATTTACACATTGTTGGATGTTAATCTCACCTTGTATTTCTGCGACAAACCCCACTTAGTCATGACATAGTATTCTTTTTATATGTTGCTGAATTTTATTTGCTCATATTTTAATAATATTTTTGAGTCTAAGTTCAGGGTGGACATTGTCTGTAGTTTTCTTGTGGTATCTTTGTCTGGTTTTGATAATAAGGTAATGTTGGCCTCAAAATGAATTGAAAAGTGTTGCCTTATCTTCTACTTTATGGAAAAATAATGTTTCTTCCCTGAATCTTTGGAAGATTTCACCAGTGAAACCATCCAAACCGGAAGTTTTGTTTGTGAGGTTTTAAACAATGAATCAAATTTCTTTAAACTTATATGAAAAGCTATTTCTTGTCAGATAAACACTGGTAGTTTGTGTCTTTTCAAGCTTTTTTCCATTTCATCTAACTTGTTAAATTTATTGGCATAGTCACCCTTAATATTACCTCTTTCACATTTTGATTTCCATAGAGTCTATTGTTGTGTACCTGCTTTCAGTCCCAATATTGGCAATTTGTGTTTTCTCTCTTTTTTCTTGATCATTCTGTCTAAAGGTTTGTTGATTTTATTGATCTTTTCAAAGAACCAGGTTTTTGCTTTATTGATTTTTCCTATTTTCCTATGTTTTATCTCATTGATCTCTGTCCTAATTTTTATTTCCTTTCTTTCATTTTGGTTTAATTTGCTCTCCTTTTTCTAGTATCTTTCCCTTCCTTCCTTCCTTCCTTCCTTCCTTCCTTCCTTCCTTCCTTCCTCCCTCCCTCCCTCCCTCCCTCCTTCCTTCCTTCCTTCCTTCCTTCCTTCCTTCCTTCCTTCCTTCTTTTCTCTCTCTCTCTCTCTCTTTCTTTCTTTTTTTCTGACAGAGTCTCACCGTCACTCAGGATGGAGTGCAGTGGCGTGATCTAGGCTCACTGCCACCACTCCTTCCTGGATTCAAGCAATTCTCCTGCCTCAGCCTCTTGAGTAGCTGAGATTACAGATGTGTGCCACCATGCCTGGCTAATTTTTGTATTTTCAGTAGAGATGGGGCTTCACAGTATTGGCCAGTCTGGTCTCGAACTCCTGTTCTCATGATCTGCCCACCTAGGCCTCCCAAAGTACTGGCACTACAGGTGTGAGCCGCCTTTTTTTAATTTCTTAAGGTGGAGGCTGAGGTTATTAATTTGAGACCTTGCTTTTTTTTGATGCAAGTTCCATGGGGCCTATGGAGTCACACGGTTCAAGCTACAGGACTCTAGCACATCCAGGACCTGCTGCAGAACCCTCTCTTGCTTTGAGCCTCACTTAAGACTAGCATCCTTCCTCATAAGTCAGTGAATGGGCAAAGGCAGTATTCCCAAGTGTGGGAGTATGTGTCCTTCAGTTCAGACAGGTCTACCAAGCACTGGGATTTTTTCCTTAGTGGTAGGAGTTGCACAGTACAATAACTTGTACTTTATTTTGGAGGGGATTGATAGTGTTTGGATGTGTGTGCCCACCCAAATCTCATATCAAATTGTAATCTCTGATGTTGGAGGTAGGGCCTGGTGGGAAGTGACTGGATTATGGAGGCATATTTCTCATGAATGGCTTAGCACTATCCCCTTGGTGCTGTCCTCGTGACAGTGAGTGAATTCTCTCGAGATATGATTGTTCAAAAGTCTGTGGCACCTTCTCTTTCTCTCTTTTCCTCCCTGCTCTGGCCATGTGACATGCCTGCTGCCCATTCTCCCTCTGCCATGATTGTAAGCTTCCTGAGGCTTAGCTTCCCCAGAAGCTGAGCAGATACTAGCACCATGCCTCCTGTAAAGCCTGTGTAACCATCAGCCAATTATACTTCTTTTCTTTATAAATTACCCAAGCTCAGCTATTTCTTCACAGCAGTGCAAGAATCACCTAACACAGGGATGTTCTCCTGCTGCACACCACTGGCTCTTAGAAACTTTGCTGATACATACCTGGGATTTCATAATTCTCATCCTTTGGAGAGCATGTATCTTACCCAGGCATCCCGATGACTTGTCTCTTTTTGCTCATCTGATCCAATTAACATATCACTGGTACAGGGAAGTAATTTCAGGTTCTTTGTGAAGTGTCCAGATGGCCTAGGTCACATTATGGCAGAAATTAGAATTACCATATTCTAGGGCAGGATTATCAATGTGTGCTGTCATCCATTTGGATGTAAATGCAAACAGCTTCTGATCCTCATTTGTGATGGGCATGTGAAGTGGCTTAAACCTCCTTCCCACCAAAGAAAATATATGTCCACCTGGAACCTAGAACTCTGGGCCTATTTGTAATAAGCGTCTTTGCAGATATAATGAAATGAAGGATCTCAAGATAAGATCATCTTGGATTAGGGTAGGCCCTGAATCCAATGATAAGTTTAATTATAAGGGAAGATAGAGGAAACCATACAGGACAGGACAGAGATTGGAGTGATGTGTCTATAAGCCAAGAAAGGCCACAAGGACAGCTGGCAGCTACCAGGAGATGAAGGACTCTTCCCTAGAGCCTCCAGAGCAGCTTGCTGACGCCTTGACTTCAGACTGCTGGTCTCTAGAACTGTGAGAGAGTAAATTTCTGTTGTTTTAAGCCATTAAGTTTGTGGTAATTTGTTATGGCAGCCCCGGGAAACAAACATAGTATTGGAAAGGACACATTTGGCAGATCAGAAATAAATTGTAAACCACATACCCGAGGTTGTGTTACTCTGCTGTAGTAAACAGACCTCCTTTGGCACAGGAACTGCCATTCAGCTACCACTTGGTTGATCCTTTCGTCCATCATCTGCAGTGAGAGCTCTGGCATCTCAGCCTCATTTAATGAGAGCCAACGTGAGCTTTTTCCAAGCTTCTAAGAGCTATCCAAGCTCTGAATTAGACCTACCTCCTGGAAGCCTTGCCAGGGTATTAAATTCCATGTCAAAGGAGAGGGCTCCCTTGTCAACAAATGTTCCCTTATTCAGTGATAAATTCTGTCCACCTTGACCTAGCATCCCCAGGATCCACTCCTGGGCATTCCCTCCCAGTCCTGCCTGGTCATGTCCACTAGAACCTGCAGAGTCTTTTACTTAGAAACTTTCCCATTCCTAAGCAGGCCTCGCACAGTTTAGTCAAGCTGAGATTTGGCCCTACAAATTGGTCTGGTGGCCGGGAAAGGAGGTGACATCAGATACTGAGGAGGCCCAGTACTGCCTTATAATTATCCTCATTTGAGGCTTCTTGGAGAGTTTCCTAATGGAGGGATGACCCACTTCTGCAGACCCAGGGGACCTAAAGTTCTCGAGTCCATGTACTCAAATGTTCCTACCCCAAGTTCCAGATTCCTGCACCTTCTCCATTAGGGGCCTGATTTTGGTGTAGAAAACTTGCTTAGCCTGAGAATTAGAATTTAAATTTCCCTAAAGTTGACACTCCTATCCTTAAGTCCTTTCCTCATATCCTTAAGACCTGGGCCTGGGAGCCAGCTGTCTGCCTCCAGCTGTAGGAGATGAGAGTTTCTATAATGCTGCCATTATGGAAATAGGGGGCTCTCAGACCCTCATGCTTTGCTTCACATTGTGATTGATGGCCCTGAGTCTGTCTTTTCCTCTTCTTAAGGCATGGCTGGCATTCTTCGGTGGGCACCCAATTCTATAGTCTTTATAAGAACTCTTTCTCCCACACCTCTCAAACATCAAAGCTCTTGCACAGGGCAGTGTACCTCTTCCACATGTATCCCATGCCTTGGGTGTATTACAGGTAGAATCTTAGCAACAATCAGTGCATATCACTGCATGCCATTTACTACTGTACACTAAGCACCAGTGATGGGACTGTGATTTCTAGCCAGCTAGGGACTTCAGAATCCCATCCTTCTTGTCTATTTCCTAGGATCACTCCTGGTACCAAATATATTAGCTTGGGTTCCCTAGAAGCAGAACTTGAGACAGGGATTCAAGGAGCACATGATTCAAGGGGAGTTCTTTTCAGGAAAATACAGTAAGGGAGGGAACAAGACAAGAGGGAGAGCAGAGCAAGGAAACAAACCTTAAGCAAAGCCCAGTCTTGATCTGAGCCATAGTGGGAAGAGCTCTGAAGCTCTGAATCACACCGATCAGTTAGTCATTAGCTGTGGGCTGCCTTTACTGTGTCTTGGGGTTCAACTTCCAGGTCATGGTCTCTCTCATGAGCTGAAGGCAATTCTCAAGGGAAGGGTGCAGCTGGTGCAAACTCACTGGAGTCCAAAAAGGCAATCTGGGAGGGGAGAAACAACATCCTGCAGACCCCATGTAATTCAAAGCCTCCATATTTCACAACTTCTTTCTCCATGTAGTGGTAGATGGCAGTTCTGTGTTGTTGGAATGCCACATATCTACAATGATAGTAATTTTTTTTCAGCAATGTTTCTGACATTTTTACAGAGCATGCACTCCTAAATTAGTGACACACCATAATGGTTTTTGGTCTTCTTCAAAATAAGTTTATCCTTTCCCTTTCCCTTCTCTGGCCCAGAGTTATTGATTTTTCAGTGGTTATTTTATTTTATTTTATTTTTTTGTATGGGGGGTGATGGAGTCTCCCTCTGTCACCCAGACCGGAGTGCAGTGGCATGATCTCCATTCACTGCAAACTCCACCTCCCAGGTTCAAGTGATTCTCCTGACTTAACCTCTCAAGTACAGGTAGCTGGGATTACAGGTGCATGCCACCATTCCTGGCTAATTTTTTTTTTTTTGTAAGACGGAGTTTCACCATATTAGCCGGGATGGTCTTGATCTCCTGATCTCATGATCCACTCACCTCAGCCTCCCAAAATGCTGGGATTATAGCCATGAGCCACTGCGCCTGGCCTATTTTATTCTTTTTTATTTTTTACTTATTTATTTATTTATTTTTAGCACAAACTCTAGTATAACCACCACCCTTTAATCAATGCTTGGATAATGTTCCTACAAGGTTATAAAATATTTTGAATGACAAGATCAGTTAATGTTAAAGATAATATGCATTAGCCACCAAAGGTACTGTTGGAAGTTGTGATAGGGGAACAATAGCATGGGTCACACAATAATGACAAAGGACAACACGTCCTTCTTTTCACCAGCTAGAGGCATTGCCATGTTGCACTAATGAGAATGCAGTTTCAGCTCACCTGGACTACCAGTTTGAAAGTTGAGCAATTCTTGACGAGTTGCCAAATTATGCAGTTCTCGATGAGTTGTCAATCCCCTCCTTTGGGGGGATTTGACATTTTGTATGTAACATGGAGACATTATTATTTTTATATTACATAGTTTCAAAATCATATCATTCAAATGCACATGTGATGTTGTATTCTATTATTTTTCAGTACCTGTCTTTTATATTTAGCTTCTTAATCCAGTAGGAACTTACTTTTGTGTATGATGTGAGGTAGGGATCTGATGTTTTCTTTCTGTTTTCCAGTGGAACGCTGGATGTCACAATCTCATGTATCGGAGACTCCATTACTTTCTTGATTTTTCCTATAAATAAGCTTCCATTCTGTACTTTTTATTCTGCTTCTTTGATTTCTTTGCCTGGTCTTATCAACTTCATGTTCTTAAATCCACTTTATGGTCTGTTTTAATATTTGGTAGAATGAATATGCAAACACTTGTTTTTCTTTTTCAAATTTTTCTTGTCTATTCTCTTGCATTTTCTTTTTCAAATGAATTTAGAATCAGCTTGCCCAGTTCCATAAAAAATCCTGTAGGGATAGTGGTTGGGATGGTACTGAATTTATAGTTTAATTTGAGGAGATTTGACATTTTTACAATATTGAGAGTTTCCATCCAGGTCTATGGTTATGCCTTTCCATTTATTCAGGTCTTCTTTTATGTACCACAGTAAATTTTTATAGTTTTTTTCACATAGGTCCTGAATGTTTCTTGGTAGGTTTATTCCTAGGTTTTATATATATATATATATATATATTTGTTTTCATTGTTAATGAGACTTGAGGGTTTCTGGGATTGCACTTACATCATGACAGGATTGTTTAGGCTTGGAGAAAAAGAAATGTTTCTTGCTGCTAAATGAAGGTGCCTGTACTTCACTGTGGCAAATGAGTGGATAAAACTGCAGACATGGGTTCCCTTTTTTTTTTTTTTACTGTGAAATCCTTGGGTTTTGACCTGGAGCTAAATCCTGCTGTAGTAGCCTGTTTGGGTATTGGGGTGGGTGTTGGCTCCACTGGTTCCAATGAAAACCCCTTCTGAGCACAATTATTTTGCTAATTTCTCTGCCCATTGCTCCACCCTCTCCTCTTTGTATTTGTTTACTCTGAGCCCAAGTACTCTGGATCTTCTCTTACTTTCTCAGTAGCCAATCCAGCCCCATCTGCTTTCCATCTTCCAGGAATGTGGACAAGTTCTTGTTTTTCCACATGTGGTTATAGATTCATTTTGTCTTTTAAATATGGCTTTGCTTTTCAGGAATTGGGGCTGGAGGACAGGTAGCTGGCTAGGCCTGGGTTGTCCTCCTGAGTCTATCATCTTGTGTGGTCATTTTTCTTAAGTTAGGAGAGTCTTAGTCATGTTTCCATGGTGATGCAGTGGCCAGCAGGGGAGAGGAGAGGTTGAAGATGCAGAGGAAAGGTGACAATGGATGCAGCGAAGTCCCTGGGGAGCATGAAGAGCTGGGTTCAAAGGTCGGGTTGTAGGCTAGCTTTGGACATGGAGGACACGTCAAGAACAGGCATAGGTGTCGGTGTGTTCCCAGGTTTGGTGGCAGGAAATGAACTGTGCTTTCATTTGTTCTATCTGTGTTTCCTGTGGGGTGGGACTTGAGGTTGTCATAGGCAGAGGGAGAGAGGTGAAGAGTAGATCCAAGGAGCTCTAGAGAGGGGACAATGTTTGAGATCACACCCCGTGGAGAGTGTAACAGAGAGCTGCCTGGGGACACAGAGCCTTCCTGGGTCATCCTGAGGCCACTGCTAGGATCAGATGCCCAGCCCACAGAGGCTGCCCTGTCCAGTCCAGAGCTACTCTTAGGAGAGTGCTGGTTGGTATGCTGGAAAAACTTGACAAGGTTCTGGTTAACCTTTTCTACTTGGGATTCTCTTCACAAAGCCCAAGTTGACCAGAGCTCAGCAGGCTGGGTTCAAGACCTCGGGCTCACACTTAGCAGCTGTGGGATGCTGCGAAGCCATGGCCCTCTGTGAGTCTCTCGTTCTCTCCTGTTCTCGTTCTCTCCTGTAATGGGGGCACTGACCTCATGGAATAGCTGTGAATAATTCACTGTCAACGACACTGGGACATGGCAGGGAGAGAATGTTGAAAAATTTGGAGGGGGCATCATTATGAACTGGGCTGGGATACTTATGCCCTTATTTCTTTGTACTTACAGAAAAACGTTACTGGTAAAATCTAGAAAGAGTGTGACTGAGATGGGTAATACCATCGCCCTCTGGTTAAGCTGTGAAGCTGCCTCTTTTTTCCACCACTCTTTGGGGGCCCTTTCCCCCAGTGCCGTGGTGTCCCCTCAAGCCGGCATGGCCAATTTCTCTTCCTTCCTCTGCTCACAGGTATGGGTCTGGTATCAGTCATCTACATCTTAGGGGCAGTTTCTTAGACACTTGGGGGTCTGAAGGGGACACAGGAGCTCTTCCTACTGATATTGCAAACCACTCTCCCATCCCCAAATATCCAGTTTTGACATGGAAACCTCCTCGGACCAGGTTGCTTTGCAAGGTAAGCCCAGAACATTCAAGCCTAAGCAGAAGACTGTGCTCCTTTGAAACTGCGTTTCTGGCATTTGGTTGTGGGATTAGGTGGGGGTGGTGTTTGAGATTGGGCAGCTTTTCCCCGCAGACTGACCAGGTAACCACAGATTCCACTTGCCCCTGAATTAGGTAGGTTGCTGGGGGGTGCCCAGGCTTATCCCTGTGTGCTCACCTTGACAGGTGAGCTGGGATGGGGCCTCTCTGCTTTGGACATAACTAACCTTATCCATAGAAGTTCCCAAGCATTGCTGGCTGTGTCTCTACCTCACTCCTAGAAAGCAGGAGCTGCTCAAACAGAAGTTGGTGTAATCACAGGGAAAGCTGAGCTTGGCTGACAAGATCCAAAGTTTCTGCTGCCTGGGCCATCAGCTCAGAGCTGGTGCTGTTTGTCAGCACCAAGCTCAACCACCGAGCTTGGGACTCTCTGGAACATCCCAAGAGAAAGCTGAGACTTCAGTAGAGGACACAGAAACCTGTGCCCGGGGTGACAATCAGGAAACTTCAATGTGTGACTCGTTCTTTTCCAAAATTCCTCTTTTCCCCTTATTTAATTTTTTTCAGAAAAACGTGTGATTTTATATGCTTTTCTCTGCATGTATTAAACAAATTGCACAGCTGAATAGCTTTTCTTAAAACCTGGACATTCACCAAAAAGAAGTTTGCCAGCACAGACAATTAAGCTTTCTTCTTTGAACAATGGAGTGACTGACTGGCACATTTGAAATGCAAGCGTGTTTTTTTATTCCACTGTTCATCCTTCAAGCTGATAAACAGCAACAATGGGAAACAGCTGGGACAGGAAAACATTTGAGTTTGTATTTTCAAAGCAAGCAAGAAAGAAACCCGTCAGTGTGGGCCAGATCCCATCTTCCGCCTAAGGGCGAGCCGGCATTTGGGGAGGGAAAAAATACTATACATATTTCTAATCAAACATTACATATTTATTAATGTGCAGCTGGTGCATTGTATTCCGAGGGTTGATGGTGGGGGTGTCTCTCCCCCCACCCCCATGCCACCCGCCTTGTTCCTCTAATGTGTCTTGCCTGGCAGGCTGGTATTGTTCTGTAACTGACATTACTTTATAAGAATCAGAGCTGCGCACATGTAATAGGAGTTATGGAGACAATTGCTCTCTGAGCGGTTGGGGTCTCTGTGACGTAAGTACCATCTGAGCCTCAGTTTCTGTTCCGGGAGTGGACAGGGTGGGCAATAGGGGTATTTTTAGGCAGATGCACCCGGGATACTGTGTACAGGGAAGCCCCCAGCACCTTCACTGCCATCCCCACACCACACACTGGGTCCTGTCCATGAAGGCTATGGCTCCTGCCCACGTGTCTGCATTCTCTCTAAACGTGGGAACAAATTTATTTTGATGCTTATTGAGATTAAACTTGCAGTGCATTTCATCGGGAGCAGGGGTTGGATCTGTTCATTAGGTGGGGAGGTTCACCTTGTCAATTTCCATTGAGCGCTGGCACAAGCGATCACTTTATCATCATTTGTCAGCAGCCTCGACAGGTTTTACTCAGCTCTGATTCCTCTCGGGCCCTGCTGTCATAACTTCATTGGCTTTATGGTAGCAGCTGAGTTCCCTTAGGTAATTGTCTAATAGATCTATTTTGCTTTAATACTGGTAATTCGATAAATGTAAAAGAACACAGAAGAGAGGCTGAAACATTAAACACAGGACATGCCACACACTCCTGCAGCAACCTCAGCCCCACCCTAAACTACTGTCTCCATCCGTCTTTGGAAATCCATTATATTGAGTAAGAAGGGATTGGTCTTTTTGAGCTTTGAAAAATTGGAGCTGAGACGTCAGCCTCCCTCTGGCCTTATGGCCCAAAGGAATTTAGCATGGGAGTGTGGAAAGAGTTCTGGGCCAGGGTTCAGGGGCATGTGGCTCCTGGGGTCCAGCGCTGGCAGCACCTTTTTCCCTTTTGAGCCTCGGTCTTACCGTCTGTTTACCAGTAGGATGCCAAGGTTCTCACCCTCAGGTTCACACAGGGGCCAGGCAGCAGTAGAGCCGGGTGAGTAAACTGGGTCGGCATGGTGGCAAGCTGGAGGACACATGCCTCTCTGCCTGCAGGGGCAGCCACTACCCACCAGCAGCTACAGGTTGCCTTGGGCTAATGCAGGTCTGGTGGACGCAGAGGCTTGAATATTTATTTTATTATTTTTTTCTTTTCCTGTTTTTTATTATTTTATTTATTTATTTATTTATTTTTATGAGACACAGTCTCACCCTGTCACCTAGGCTGGAGTGCAGTGGTCTGATCACAGCTCACTGCAGCAATTGCAGTCCTGGGCTCAAGCAATCTTAAGACCTCAGCCTCTGAGTAGCTGGGACTACAAGTGTGTGCCACTGTACCCAGCTATTTTTTTTTTTTTTTTTTTTTTTTTTTTTTTGTAGAGATGGAGTCTCACTATGTTGCCCAGGCTGGTCTTGAACTCCTGGACACAAGTGAGTCTGCCTCCTTGGCCTCCCAAAGTGCTGGGATTACAGGCATGAGCCACTGCACCCCATTGAGGTTTGGATTTTTAAATAAAACTAGGAGTGTAAATTTTTATGCCTACTATTTTATTTTTTAGTACTGGCACTGAATTAAAAAAACACTCAATAAAATCAAATATCTGCTGGCAATGATAAGTTATGATGCTGACAATGGCAATTAATGATAGCTAACATTATTGAGTGCTCATCATGTATCAGCGTCAGTTTTAGACTGGTTTTATACTTACAACAATGCTAAAAGACAGGTCCTGGTGTTGTCCCCGTTTCACAGGTGAGGAAATGGAAGCACAGTGAGTAACTTGCTCAAGGTCATTGTCTTTGCTGTTCAGTTGATCGGATAATTGACTTCCAGGAAATTAGAGATTTACTGACAAGGTACCCTGGGCCTGCGTGGAAAATATGACGTGAAGATAGATTTCCTGGTAAAGGCCAACTTATTACAACACTCCACTTAGAAAAAAAATCTATGCACTTAAAAAAAACCCACAGCCAGGCACAGTGCCTCATGCCTATAATCCTAGCACTTTGGGAGGCTGAGGCAGGAGGACCGCATGAGGCCAGAGTTTGAGACCAGCCTGGGCAACATAGCGAGGCCTGTGTCTACAAAATACATTTTAAAAACCAGCCATGCATGGTGGTGCACACCTGTAGTTCTAGCTACTTGGGTGGCTGAGGTGGGAGGATAATTTGAGTCCAGGAGTTTGAGGCTTCAGTGAGCTATGACTGCACCATTGCACTCCAGCCTGGGTGACAGGGTGAGACACTGTCTCAAAAAACAAAAACAAAAACAAACAAAAAAACACACTTGTTTTCTGGAAGGTTTTACTGTCCTTCAGAACCCTGAGTTTTCCTTAAGTAGGGAATAACCATGTTGATTAATTACTGAGTCGTAGGCCAGAAGGAAAGAACTTGACTTGGGATTTCCTGAATTTATCACCTTCCTTCATAGGCTAAGACTGTGTCTTAGGTTTAATGAACTATGTGAAAACTCTGGCTACTCCACTCCTAACTCAGCCCCTTGGTGTCCTGACTGGACATTTCCCTGAAATATATTAGGTCTGGCTGGGCGTGGTGGCTCATGCCTGTAATGCCAACACTTTGGAAGGCCAAGGCCAGAGAATCACCTGAGCTCAGGAGTTTGAGAACAGCCTGTGCAACATAGTGAGACACTGTCTCTAAAAAGAAAAAATTAGGTCCTACATAAACATTTGTGGGATGAATGTTTGAATTAAAAATTTGAATATAAGGTGTTTTTAACAGGATTTCTTTCTTTTTTTCTTTGTTAAATGGCCACTGTGTTTATTTCCTGTCATTATCTCTAGATGTCGTTTTTTGCACAGATTGTTATAGACCAACATAATGTATTCATACATTTATGTATGGTTTGATATACACATATGCGCCTGCAGTGCTTCTGTGTGACTCAACATACATGTACACACACACTTACATATAGTTCGATACACATGTGCACGTGCAATGCGCACACCTACGTGTCGTTCAGTATACACGTGCACACACTTACATGTGAGTCAACACACGTGCACACATATGCAACTTAACACACACATGCACACTTACATGTGGTAGAACATACATGTATCTCCTTGCATATGGCTCAACACACGTGGGCAATGTGCACATTTATACAGTTCAGTCCATACATGTGCACATGTTTACATGTGATTTGACATGTATAGTTGTACATACTTCATTTGGTTCACATACCACCACAGTGTGGGGGTTTTATTGTATCCCTGAGTGATTCCTGTCCCAGGCTTAGCAGTGATGAAATGAGTTCCTCTCACCCTAGCACCAGGGAGAAGGATGGGGAGCTATTTCTTTTCCTCACTTGAGCCAGGATCTGCGGCTGTCCCAGCAAATGTTTGACTTTGGCTGATACTCAGCCTTACCAGGAGGTGGTGGACGATGTTCACTGGTCGGCATCACCATTCCAGGGCGATCCCTTCGGCTGTGCACCATTCTATGCATAGAGTTCGTCAGGGAAGCCCAGTTCCAACCTTGCTGATGGGCCAGTGAAGGGAGGCAGGGTTTTCTGGGCTGCGATGTGGAGGTCAGCCACACAGTGAGCCAGTGTCCTGTGTGCACGAGCATGTGTACGTGCATACAATGCAGTGGATGTGATGAAGGTGTGCAGGCCACTATAGGATGACTCTGGGAAGGGAGGAGCATCTCTCATGCACCCGTGCAGGTGCAACCTGTCCTCTGCTGGCTTGACGTGGGCGTTCCCCAGTACCAGACAATGGCAGCAGCCTCGTGCTCCTGCAAGCCCTGATTCACTAGGAGGCTGGAGGCGTGCTCTCTCAGGCTGAGGTTGGTGTTATCTCCCTAGGGGAAGCAGGGAATGGTCAGCACCTTAGGGAATGGGGCTATTCACCTTTCAACCCGGCTTGCATTTCTTTCCAGGAGGCCCTATCCTCTTGTAAAGGAAGTGGCAGATCTTCAGGCAGGGGGCAGCAGATTCTGTTAGACTAAGATTGTGGCAGTAGGCAGGGTAGAAGCAGGAGGTCCTGTCCCTCAAACCCACTTCAGATGCAAGGGGAGAAAGACCAAAGGAGGTGCAATTGAGGAGTAGGGAATGGTCACCCCAGAAGGTAACCGAGCATAATAATAATTGTTGATAGTGTCATTCCAGCACTCACTATATGCCCAATTCTGTGCTAGGTGCTTTTCGTAGATAATTTCTAAAACTGCCAGTAACTCTGAGTTGATACCTTTAATATTTGGGTACATTTCTCCACGAATGTAACTAAGAAGTTAAATCAATCCATGCAAAGGTCCGTGACGTGAATGTGCAGACCCCGTTTTGGAAATCAGGGCTATATGACTCCAAAGCCCTTTTCTGTCCCCAGAAGACCACCACGTCCAGTCATCCCCATCCTTCCAGGACCTGCCACTCTGGTGTCCTGGTTCTTAAGGCGGGTGGAAAAGTAAACTGTCTTCAGGGACCAGCTTGTCCTGCTCAGGACCTCCAAGGAGGCCAGAGCTGTTTCTCCCGTTTGGAGAGGGAGAGCCTGGCCTTTCTCAATACTTTTTGATTTCCGGGAAAAGAGAAGTTAGAAGGCGGCCCCGCCTCCTGTCCCGGCGGCGCTCAAGGTTATCCAGATAGCGGTCCGCGGGCCTCATTTGCAAGGCGCTGCGCGGCGCATGCAGAAGCAGCCGCGGGCCGGCGGGGCGCGCAGATAAGGTCTGGGGGCGCGGGCTTCGGGCTGTACCTGCATTATCGCGGCTTCCTTAGCTGGGATGAATATGTAAATCTCCCGCCGCCGCCGCCTCCCGGAGCCGCAGCCGCAGCCGTGGGGGCCGCCTCCGCTGTAGCAATTCCGAGGGTAAAATTGATTAATATTTGTTTTCAAAATGACACGCGGTGATGTATGGGCCCTTTTACAACTTAAATTAATACTTTAAAGAGATGAATGGTCTCTACCGAGGGTGTTAAAGTTCAAGCCCAGGGAATTTGCATATTTATATTACAGCCAACTGATAGTAATTGTGGGAACGGCCTGTAATGCTGTTCGTTTGTCATTTTCAGCGGGGTCTGCTTCTGCCGGGGACCTCATTAACTCCGGAGGCCTCAGCCCCTCCGCCCTGCAGGACACGGGCTGGCGGCCCGGGGCCCAGGGCCTGTGGTCAGGGCACAGTCCCGCTTCGTGGGCTCCTGGAGGCTGAGTACCCTCAGGCCTGCGCACCTGGTTTGGGAGGTGAAGACAGGTGCCTTGAGCCTGCAGACTCCATATCCTGCTCGTCTGTAAATACCTTCCTAATGCAGCCAGGATCCTTTCTTACTATGCGTGATGCCGACCACCATCTGAGCCACCTTCGAGTCACTTAAGTTATGGCTATTCTTCCCTCTTAGTGAAGTTTATCCCGGAAGCACATCTTCAGACAAAAGTTTCCACCAAGTGATTTTTCCCGGAGGTGGTCCCAGGAAGCGGTGGTAGAGGACAGAAGGAACTCACACAGAATACATCACCAACCAGGTGACAGCTGTGGGCAATTGGGGTGCAGTTCTGCTAGGGAGCCTGGGGAGGCACTGTGGGGCACACTTTGGGGTAGTCCCACCTGGAGGTGAAGAAGCTGGGATCTTCAATTCCATTTGTCACTGGCTGAGGGCTGTTCCCTGGGGGTGTTAATTCCCAGCACCTCCTGCTGCCTGAGAACCTGCTGCAAAAGCCCAGGGGTGGAGAGTATGGGGTGCTGCCACCGTGCCGATGGTCTGTGCAGGGTGGCAGGTGGTGGGGAAGGCCAGCATCTCATAGCCGGCCTCTCCATGGACCCCATCCCCACTTGTCCTCCACTCAATAGCCAGTCTGATGCTTTAGAAACAGGAGTCAGGCCAGGTCACTCCTCTGCTCAAAACTCTTCCCTGCCTCCCTTTCTCTTTGGAGTAAAAACCAAATTCCTTGCCATGGCCCTATGTGGTCTGGCCCCACCTCCCTCACCCACCTCACCTCACCTCACCTCACCATCCGTCCCTCTCTCTCCCTCCCCTGTGTCCACAGCAGCCTCCTTGCACTTCCCTGAAAACTGCAGCCATGTTCCTGCCTCAAGGCCTTTGTTTTACTCTCCTCTTTCTCCAGAAACTGCCCCTGCCTCCCAGTCACTGGGCATGGCTCAGTCCCCACTTCCACTCAACAGTCACTTTCCCAGTGATGCTTCCCTAAGCTCCACAGTTATGATTTCACCCCTTACCACCCACTGGACCCCTGCCCCATGCTGCATGGTCTCCTCTGCCCTGCTCACTGTTGAACAGATGATACATTGATTTATCTTGTTTATTGTTTGTCTCCCCCCTCTGGAATGTGAGCTCTCTGAGGGCAGGGACTTGTCTGTTCACTGCTATGTCCCCAGCACTGAGCACAGTCCCTGGGGTGTCATAGACATTCGGTAAATCTGTGTTGAATGAATAAATGAATGAATGAAGGTGGGCCCAGTAGTGACTGGGTGGCGGCTCCCACTGCCTAGGTGCAATGGCCAGGGTCAGGCCAGGTGAGGAGACCCAGCAGACGGGACTGGCTTCATGTGAGTGTGACCCATGTAGGCAACATGCTTAGTTTAATGCCCTTAGTTTAATGCAGCTGTTTTGAAATGTTTCGAGATTGTATTTTTAGAGCAGTTTTAGGTTTCAACAAAACAGAGCAGAAGGTACAGAGATTTCCTGTATACCCCCACCCTACACATGCACTGCCTCCCCCACCATCAGCATCCCCACCAGAGGCATCCACTCTTGTCAATGAACCTACATTGACTTATCGTTATCAACAGACTCTGTAGTTTGCATGAGGTTCACTCTGGGTGTATACATTATATGAGTTTGGACAAATATATAATGACATGTATTCATCATTATAACATAAGAAGAGTTTCATTGCCCTAAAAATCCTCTGTGTTCTGCGTATTCATCCCTCCCTACCGCAGCTCCTGACAACCACTGACTTCTTTACTGTCTCCATGGTTTTGCCTTTTCCAGAATGTCGGAGAGTTGAAATCATACCATATGGAGCCTTTTCAGACTGGCTTCTTTCGGTTAATCATATGCATTTAAGGTTTCTCCATGTTGTTTTATGGCTTGGGAAGTCATTTCTTTTTAGTGCTGAGTAATATTCTGTTGTCTGGATGTACTGTGGTTTATTTATCCATTCACTACTGACGGGCACCTGGATTGCTTCCAAGTTTTGGCAATTATGAATAAAGCTGGTATAAACATCTGTGTGTAGGTTTTGAGACAGACATCTTTTCAACTTCTTTTGGTAAATACCAAGGAGACAATTGATTGTTGTGTGGTAAGAGTATGCTTCGTTTTCTAAGAAACTGCTCGACTGTCTCCCACAGTGCCTGGACATTTTGTATTCCCAACAGCAATAAAGGATTGCTACATCCTCACCAGCATTTGGTGCTATCACTGTTCTGGATTTTGGCCATTCTAACAGGCACATAGTGGTGTCTCATAGTTTTAATTTGCATTTCCCTGATGACATGACGTGGAGCATCTTTTCATAGGCTAGCTACCATCTGTATATCTTTGGTGAGGTGTCTGTTAGTCTTTGGGTAATTTTGTAACTGAATTCTTCATTTCTTGTTTTTGAGTTTTAAGAGTCCTTTCCATATTTTGGATACTAGTCTTTTATCAGGCATGTCTTTTTCAAACATTTTCTCCCAGTCAGTGGCTTGCCTTCTTATTCTCTTGACAGTTGTCTTGAAATTTTTAGCAATTTTAGAATAAAGGATTTTGCATTTTCATTTTGCACTAGGCCTCACAAATTATTAGCCAGTCTGGCTTGCAGGGTTATTAGAGATTAATTCATTCTACAACTGTGCTAAGCATTGGGCCTGGGAAGAAACTTTGCAAGGAATTGCTAGCTAGTGCTGCCACTAGTGATAATAATTTCCTTCTTAGAGGTGTTGAGGGGACAGAAGCCCCCATTGCCAACAGTCTCTGAATGTGAGCAGTCTGCTCACACTTGGAGTTACCTGTTACCTGCTAACTTTACTTTTACCAGTAAAAGTAAAGTTGCTTTATTTCTCATGTACATGTACCTCCCAAAAGCCTAGGTGGGCAGACTCATGGACACACACATTTTTTTTTCTTTAGTAGATTTTTGCAAAATTTAATTGCAAACTTGGCTCTAGTTCTCCAACCTGCTCTCCCTCCAGAGCAGTGTGACTTTGTAACTCTTCTCATCAAGCAGTGGAATCTGTTTATTTTCCACCACTTGACCTGAGTTGTTTTGGCCAACAGAATACATTAGAAGTGATATGTGCCGGTCTCCAGCTCTCTCCTTCTTGAACTTTGTCTTCATCATGAGAACAAGCCTGAGCTAGCTTGCTAGAGGATGAGAGACCCTGTGGAGCAGAGAGGAGTCAGCAAAGCTGTCCTAGCCAGAGAGATCAGTAAAGCCATCAGCACTACTACAGCTGACCACAGATGCCTCCTGGAGTCCTATTGTGCCTGACTCAGATTAAAGAACTGCTCATTTGACCTGCAGCCTTCTGTACAATAATAAATAGTTGTTAGACAAGCCACTGAATTGGGGCCAGTTTGCTATAAATCATTATTGTGGCAATAGATAATTGATGCACGGCTCCTACTTGGCTAGACAATTTTTTGCACATGAGCACATAGCCACATATTTGCATACATATACTGAGCCATCTCAGAACCCCAGTGGATTGTGTGGGTAGAGAAGGGGGGCAGAGGAGCGGAGGGAGACAGGGTCTCACCACCACGCTTGGTGGTAGAAAAAATCAAGTCTAAGGGGAAGAAACACGGAATACGTGTGGGTCTGTGTGCTGTTGGCCTCTGCCTTGCTTGACTTGGGGGTCCTCTAGATGTGAGGAGAATGGGAAGTTGCTTCCTTCCTGAGGGGCTGAGAATTAGCTCACCTTGAGGAGAGTGTAGTGTCACTGGGCACATGGGGCTATGCATTGTTGAGGTAGGGGCTCCAATCTCTCCCTTTAAGATTCAAGGAGGGGAAAGACAGCCCCAGGTTTGAAAAAACGGTGGGAATTGGGGAGGAAAAGACATGGCCCTGTCCCCAGAGCAGTTTCATGGGAGCAGGAGTCTGTGACAAGTGACAAGGTCTGAGATGGTGGTCGTATCACTGAGAATCTTCTGCGGCTGACTTATACAAGATGAGCCAATTTTCAAGGGAGGCCAGAAGATAAGGACTGCCCAGCCCATGTTACCAACTGGGTGGTGGACGCAACACACACACACACACACACACACACACACACACACACACCCCATAAGCAGGACAGAAGGCAGATAGCACTTTTGATTAAAAAATACCTTTTTTGGGGAAAAATGTCAAGTCTATCTGAAGTTGCAAGGATAGTACAATAAATGCCCATCTACGATCACCTAGATTCAACAATTGTTAGCATTTTGCACATCCACATTTATTTCTGTCTCCTTCTATATGTGTACATTATTGTTATAATGATTGCTGATGCCTTTGAGGGGAAGTACACATATCATGATCCTTCACACCTGCACACTTCAGAGGATATCTGAGAACAGTACTTTCTTTAGGTATCACAGTATAATGATCAAACTTGGGAAAGTTAACACTGACTTTACTGTTATTTAATGTGGTGTCCATATTCAAATTTTGTCAGTTATCTCAGTAAAAACCTTTAAGGTATTTTCCTCCCAAATATAGATATATATTTGAGACAGGGTCTCACTCTCTTGCCTAGGCTGGAGTGCAGTGGTGTGATCATAGCTCACCACGGCCTTGAACTCTTGGGCTCAAATACTCCTCGTGCCTTAGCTTTCTGAGGAGCTGGCAGGTGCCACCATGACCCACTAATCAAAAATTTTTTTTTTTTTTTTTTTATAGACAGGGTCTCACTATATTGCCTAGGCTGGATCCCCACCTCCCCCCTGCCCCTGATATAACATGCAGCTGAGAACCAAAAGTGGCATTGACACCCTTTTCATCTGGAACAGCGCCTAAGCTCCTATGTCCTGCCCTCCCCCTTGTCACTTACAACACTGGAATTGCTAGTGGTTTAGGGCAGATGCCTTGTAGCATGCTCCTCCATCTGGACCTGTCTGATAGTTTCCTTGTGATTATATTCAGGGAATGCACTGTTGGCAGAATGTTGGATGCATGTTGTGTGAGATCATCCTTTAAGATGGCAGAGGTGTATGTCCTGGCCATGGTGAGGCTTTGTGACCTCCAGCTCCAGTGTACTTCTCCAGATCAGCTTCCTGCCCTGAGGCCAAGAGGCCTTCTCCTGAATCCATCTGATAGAGTGACATGGGTCTGGAGCTTGGGTCCTGGGGTCAAATTCCAGCTGCAACACTTACTCTGTGATCTTGGGTACATTACATAATGTTGAGTACAATGGACCTCCCTTTGCTTAACTGTATGATGGGGATAACAGTCCCTGCCTTCTATTATAATATTGGGGTTCAGGGTGCCCTCGGCTCCCCTGAGGGAACGTTTCTCCAGGTTCTTGGTCTCCTGCCCTCTCAAGAACGACAGAGGGAACCACGTGCAGTGCGCAGTAAATGCCAGACTCAAAAATGTTTGTAAAAAGTGATTTATTTAGGTAGAGAGAGAAATAGGAGAAGGAGAGAGAAAGAAACAGCTAACTCTCACACTGAGTGAGAGAATCCAGAAAGATGGAATCCAGAAAGATGGAATCCAGGAGAGGAGAGCAGCTTCCACACTGAGGGGAAAGGAATAGAGAGAGATGGAGTTTAGGAGGAAAAGACAGGCTTCCACGAGAGAGTGTGGAAGGGGACTCCAGAGGGGAAATCCGGGAGAGGGAAAGATGGCTTCCACAAAGGGAGTGTTCATGGAAGGGGACCCAAACATGGAGTCCGAAGGGGTGTGGAAGAAGGGGACTTTTAACCTGGGAGGAACTCCCAGCTTCTCTAAGACCCCGGGCCAAAGAAAGGAGTTCCTTAGAACTTCCGCCGAGTGACTCTTAGTTTCTTCCCAAGCCTGCGAAATTCAAACATGAACGGTTAAATCTCCTGGTTGGAGAGAGATGGGAGGGGGGCATGGTGCTGGGAAATTCTTGCCCTTAAAACTCTCCCTCATCATGGACCTGGAAAGAGGACACATTCCCTCACTATGATTGTTATCTGAATGAAATAAACTATGCAATGTATTTGGATGGTGCCTGAAGTAGCAAATATATATGATAGCTAATAATGCAGTTTGCTAGATATTTCTGGCTCCCTGACTTGCACAAATGTGGTAGAATTGCACTTCCTACTCCCCTTGAAGCTAGGGGAATGATACTAGCCCTGGCCAATGAATTATCGGCAGAAATTATGGACGTCACTTCCTAGACCAGATTACCTCACTGCAGGTATAAGATAACCCTTGAGTTCTCTTTCTTTGTGGCACGGTGACCATCAGTTTTTGAAATGGTGGCTACTTCACTTGCCCTGATCTTTCAGTAATTCTATAATAGACAGCATTTCCTCCCATCCTTCCTCCAGTGCCAACCTGCCATGAATAGTAGCGTAAGCAAGAAATAAAACCTGGCTGTTTTAAGCCACAGAAATTGTAGGCTTGTTACTGCAGCAAAACCTGGTTTATCCTGCCTCATGCAGTGCTACAAGAATGTTGGACGTTGTCGCCATCACTGTCATTCTTTACACCATCCTTCCTATTTTCTGTGTCCACCTTGCTCGAGGCTTTTCTACCATGTTGTGACGATCTGTTCAGGTTCTACCTCCTCTTCCCATTCTTTACTGTGAGTTCCTTATGCACAGGATCCATGTCTTTTTGTCTCTCTCTCTCTCTCTCTCTTTTTTTTTTTTTAAGATGGAGTCTTGCTCTGTAGCCCAGGCTGGAGTGCAGTGGCACGATCTCGGCTCACTACAACCTCTGCCTGTCGGGTTCAAGTGATTCTCCTGCTTCAACCTCTCAAGTAGCTGGGACTACAGGTATGCACCACCACACCCGGGTAATTTTTTTTTTTTTTTTTAGTAGAGACGGGGTTTCAGTATGTTGGCCAGGCTGGTCTCAAACTCCTGACCTTGTGATCCTTCTGCCTCAGCCTCCCAAAGTGCTGGGATTACAAGCGTGAGCCACAGCACCCGGCCTCTCTCTCCTTTTAAATTGGAGACGGGGTCTTTTTCTGTCACCCAGGCTGGAGTGTAGTGGTGTGATTGCTCCCTGCAACCTTGAATTGCTGGGCTTAAGTGATCCTTCCACCTCAGCCTCCTGAGTAGCTGGGACTATAGGTGTGCACCATTATGCCTGGATGTTTTATTATTATTATTATTTTATTTTTTAGAGACAGGATCTCACTATGCTTCCCAGGCTGGTCTTGAACTCCTGGGCTCAAACTATCCTTCTGCCTTGGCCTTTTGAAGGCCAAGGCAGAAGATGGGATTACAGGCGTGAGCAACCATACTCAGCTGCTTTTTGTCTTTGGAATCCTAAAACCCAGCATAGGGCCAGTCACGGACTTGATGCTCTGTGCTTAGTAAGTGATTGTTTAAATGCCACTGGAGAAATCTGATTTATAACGATCCTTAAATGGCTTGGCTTTGATTTCAGGGTTTTTAATTGTGCAAACAATATTGTAGCAACAGCCATAAAAATAAAAGGCAAAAAAAAAAAAAAAGTCATTTGCAATTCCTCTAAAATTAAGGCCTTCTCCTGTGCTTTCGTGTCTGTCTTCCTGAATGTATGGTTTTGCAGTTGCATTTTCAGCCAGACAACATTTTGCATCCTGTTTTCTTCTCCACTTCAAACACTATCAGGGCCAGGCATGAGGGCTCATGCCTATAATCCCAGCACTTTGGGAGGCTGAGGTGGGGGATCACTTGAGTCTAAGAGTTCAAGATCAGTCTGGGCAGCAGAGTAAGACCCCATCTCTAAAAATAATTCTTTCAAGAGGACACATTTCTTTCAAATACATAAGACCTTTATTTTAGAGGCTGCATATATTCCATGGGGTAGATGCACCCCTCATGGTTTAGAGGGGCTCTGAGTTTTTGGACATTTGAATGTTTTCCAATTCTTTTCTGCGTCAGCCAACACTGCTGTGAATATCTGTTCATCAGGTATCTCCACTGACTCCATACCTCTTCAGGAAGGATGGATCTCAATACACTCTCAGAACTCCCAGTTTTAATACGGTGCTCTAGTGTACAATGTCTACATCCCCCATCTCATCTCCCGTGCACAAGGAGAAAAATATTAGGGAGTTGTCTAAGTGCCTGCTTGCATGACTGAAAGATTTAATCATGTTATTAAAATAAGTTCTGCCACTTTTAAACCTTGCCTAGAGTTTTCCTCCTTATTTGATGAGTCATCTGCTCATCTTTGGAGCCCTTTCTGAAACAGTCCCATGATTTGCTTTTCCTTGTTTCCATTTTGAGACATGTAGACCCAATATTGCTCAACCCCAGGTTAACATAGGCTGTATCTTTTAATTTATCCCATTGTTTGCTTTTTCTTTTTTTTTGACATGTAAATTTTTTTTAAATTATACTTTAAGTTCTGGGGTACATGTGCAGATCTGGCAGGATTGTTGTGTAGGTACACACATGCCATGGTGATTTGCTGTCTCTATCCCCCCATCACCTACATCAGGCATTTCTCTCAGTGTTATCCCTCCCCAACCTTCCCGCTCGCCCGCTGTCCCTCCTTTAGCCCCCACCCCTCAACATACCCCAGTGTGTGATGTTCCCCTCCCTGTGTCCATGTATTCTCATTGTTCAACACCTGCCTATTAGTGAGAACATGCAGTGTTTGGTTTTCCCTTCTTGTATCACTTTGCTGAGAATGATGGTTTCCAGGTTCATCCATGTCCTTACAAAGACGTGAACTCATCGTTTTTTATGGCTGCATAGTATTCCATGGTGTGTATGTGCCACATTTTCCTTGTCCAGTCTATCATTGATGGGCATTTGGCTTGGTAGGTCTTTGCTATTTTAAACAGTGCCACAATGAGCACATGTATGCATGTGTCTTTATAATAGAATGATTTATAATCCTTTGGGTATATAACCAGCCATTGTTTCCTTTTTAAACTGCTTCTCTTTGTATTCTTTTTTTTTTTTTTTGTATTCTCTTTGTTCTCACCAGCAGCATTAGCAGTTGACACTTTTCTTGGCACTTTTTGTCATGGAGAAACAAGCTTTCAACTTTTCACGAGAATAGTGCTGTATGGGTAAGTGAGTATTGAACAACCAAGACAGGTGGAGTCCTGGGGATGGTGGGAGGTCCATTCTGCTCCCTCCTGAGTGGTGCAGGAGGCTTCTTTGTACCTCAGTAAAAAGGCAAATTGGCCACTTCATTGATTGCTCCAGTAGGAGGTGGTGTGTGGTGCTTCCCTGAAAGTTCAGAGCAGAGCATGCGTCTTGGGGAAAGGTCATGGCTCCTTACAATGGACCCTGCACAGCTGTGAGTGCTGTAAGCTTAGGGCTCACATCTGTCCTGCTGTGTGTTGCCAGGACCCAGCTCAGGGCCTGGCCTAGAGCAGATGCCCAGTGATTGATAGTTGAGTGAATTACTGACTGATAGGAGAAAGCTTCTAGAAAGAGCCAGCATCTGCCCTGGGTCTTGTTAGGTGTAGTCTATAGGAGTGGGGAGGGAGGATGAAGACAGAAAAGGATTTCAGCAGGGCCTTGTTCAGCTCACAGCACAGATGGTGTGTGTGAGTGTGTGTGTGTGTGTGTGTGTGTGTGTGCATGTGCGAGCATATGTGTGCATGCCTTGGCCTCAGCTCCACTTGGGGTTGGGTAGAGAAGTCATTCATTAATTTATTCAACAAATATATTTAACCCAGCAAATGTTGGGAAAACCACATTATCTCCTCTCAGTTCTCACCGTGTATCATGTACTGTGCCAGGGCACAGTTCTCACAGGGCCTTCCTTGACAGTAAGAAGGGTCAGGCATTGCCAAATCCAAGGTCATGAATATTTACCCCTATGTTTTCTTCTTAGAGTTTTATAGTTTTAGCTCTTACATTGAGGTCTTTGATCTATTTTAAGTTAAAAAAAACACTTTTTTTTGAGATGAAGTCTCACTCTGTCGCCCAGGCTGGAATGCAGTGGTGCTATCTCGGCTCACTGCACCCTCTGCCTCCCAGGTTCCAGCGATTCTCCTGCCTCAGCCTCCCAAGTAGCTGGGGTTACAGGTGCCTGTCACCACACCTGGCTGATTTTTTTGTATTTTTAGTAGAGATGGGGTTTCATCACATTGGGCAGGCTGGTTTTGAACTCCTGACCCCAGGTGATCTGCTTGCCTTGGCCTCCCAATGTGCTGGGATTACAGGTGTGAGCCACCATGCCCAGCCTAAATTTTTATACATAGTGTGAGGTAGGTGTTCAACTTCCCTCTTTTGTATGTGGATATCCAGTTGTTCCAGCACCATTTGTTGAAAAGACACTTCTTTCTCCATTGGATGGTATTGGCACCCTTATTAAAAATCAGTCGACCACAGATGTATAAATTTACTTCTAGATTCTCAATTTTCTTCCATTGATCTATATGTCTGTCCTTTTACCAGGACCACACTGTCTCTATTATTGTTACTTGCAATAAAGTTTTGAAGTCAAGAAGAGTGACTCTACTTTCTTTCTTCTTTTTCAAGATTGTTTCAACTATCTGTGGTTCTTTGAAATTCCATGTGAAGTTTAGAATCCCCTTGTCAATTTCTATAAAGAAGTTATCTGGGATTCTGAAGAGGATTGTGTTGAATCTGTAGATCAGTCTGGGGAGTATCATCATCTAAATAATGTTAAGTCTTATGATCCATGAACATGGGATGTTTTCTCAATTATTTAGATCTTCTTTAATTTCTTTCAACAGTGTTTTGTAGTTTTCAGGTACAAATCTTCTACTTCTTTGGTTAAATTTATTCCTAAGAATTTTTTTCTTTTTGGTGCTGTTGTTAATACAATCGTTTAAAATGTCATTTATTAGATTGTTCTTTACAAGTGCAATACAAATTGATTTTTATGTATTGATCTTATGTCCTGCAACTTGCTGAATTCATTCCTTTTAGTAGCTTTTAGTAGCTTTTTAGTGAATTCCTTAGGATTTTCTGTGTACAAGATCATGTCATCTGTGCATAGAGATAGCTTTACTTTTTCATTTCCATTCTGAATGTTTTCTATTTCTTTTACATCTAATTGCCTTGATTAAAAACTCCAGTACAATGTTGAAAGCAGAAATCCTTGTCTGGTTCCTGATCTTAGGGAAAAGCATACTGTCTTTCAGCATTAAGTATGATGTTAACTGTGGATTTTTGGGTAGCTGCCCTATAACAGGTTAAGGGAGTTTACTTCCATTCCTAGTCTCTTGAGTGTTTTTATAATAAAAGAGCATTGGATTTTGTTAAATGGCTTTTCTGTGTTATTTGAGAGTATCTTGTGATTTTTGTTTTTTATTATTCTATGATGTACTATATTAACTGATTTACAGATGCTGAAAATCAACTTAGCATTCCTGAATAAATCCCACTTGATCATGGTATATACTTTTTCTTATATGTTTCTGTATTTGGTTTGCTAATATTTTTGTTGGAGATTTTTACATGCATATTTGTAAGAGATATTGGTCTGTAGCTTTTTTTCTTGTGATGTTCCCTCTGCCTGTAACCTTCCTAGAATTTCCCCCAGAGTTCAGATCAACTATCTAGGTGCCCATGTGCTACAATGGTCTGCGCCAAATTACCAG
Source organism: Cebus imitator (assembly GCF_001604975.1). Taxonomy (NCBI): domain Eukaryota; kingdom Metazoa; phylum Chordata; class Mammalia; order Primates; family Cebidae; genus Cebus; species Cebus imitator. Next base: position 4,771,609 of record NW_016107378.1, on the reverse strand, counting down.
CTGCCCCCATTGGGAAGGGCACCAAAGCATCTGTGCAAACGTCCACCTGTGTCTGGGGAGGCAGGACTGACTGGCATCAACTGACTATTGGATCTTTTTACATGTATTCTCTCATTTGACCCTCTCAGCAATTTGTGAAGGGAGTCATGTATGTCCATGGTACAGATGGGGAAAATGTACACGGTAGATCCGTGAACTGACCCAAGAACAAATGCTTTTGATGATATCTCACTATACAACAAATGTGTAGTCAGTTTTATTTTAGTTTATTGTTATTTCAGAGAATAATGTAACAAACATCCCTACTTGCACCATTCAGCCATTAACATTTCTCATATTTGCTTTTGGTATTTTTTTCTTCAGGAAAATAAGGTATTAAGAATAAAGCTAAAGGTCATTTAACTACTCTCCCGCTCCAATTTTCTAGAGACCATGATTCTTACCATTTTGGTGGTTATCCTTCTAGACAGATCATTTTTATACTTTTATGTATGTAAATATGTATTTAAAATAGCAGACATTATTTTTTGCATTTATGTTGTTCATAATTTTTATTTCCTGCACACAAATATTTACATATCTTTATGAATTTGGAGTTTTTGTGCTGTTGTTTCTTTTACAAAAATGGATCATTCTGTACATACTTTTCTGCTTTTTGCTTTTCTTACTCATCAGTATATTGAGGAAATTCCCTTCTTTTTGGCATAGCTCTAATACATTCTTTTTAGTGTCATGTAACATGAATATTATTCATCCATTTGCCCTTTGATAGGCATCTCTTAATCTGGTGAACAACTGTGTGACAAGCACTTACCTATTCCCAGGTAACACGGTTTTTATTTTTATGAGATACATTTCCAGGAGAGAGAGTTTCAAGTCAAAGGATATATGTATTTTTACATTATAATGGCTGTTGCTGGAATGCATTCCAAAATACTTCCCATTTACCCCGGATTTGAACAAGAGTATTCATTTTCCTAGGCCTCCTTGGTAGTAGATATTACTTAATATTTTTGGCAGGCTGCCAGATGAAAACTGATATTTCACTGTTATTTCAATTTGTATAGCCCTGAATTTGAATATCTTTTCATATGTTTTTGATCTTTTGAATTAGTTTTTCTGTGATTTGCTAATTCATGTCCTTATCTCAATTTAAAGTTAAAAAATAATTTCTCCTTTGGTAACAGTTTATTAATATAAATATTAACCTTTTTTCTTAGTGTTGCACATTTTTTGACTCTTTTATGGTCTAAGTTGATATACTGATGCTGTATAAAGGTTTTAATTTTTATATTATAATTTTTTTGATGACAGAAAAATTATTTTTCTTCTCAGCTTTGGGGTTTTTCTAAGAAAATCACCCATACTTATTCTTGGAGTTTTTGAAAAGACTGGTGCAGTAGTATACTGCTGGGTTTGTTATATAAAACCATAGTGATTGATTTTATTGTGTAAGGGACAAATCGATGATGATGATGATGATGATGATGATGATTTACTCAGTAAATATTCATGCTTTACTGTTAATGAGTTTCCTTAGGTAAGCACAATATATGTGTTATTTCATTGGTTTCTCATAACACTCTGTGAAGTGAATGCCATTATTACTTATTTCCAATTTATAAATAGGAAAACCCAGGCACAGAGAGGTTAAGGAACTTTCTCAAGATTGCAAAGTCATAAGTGGCAGAGCTGCCTTTTGAATCCTCACTCCTTCAATGTAGAACTCATATTCATAATCACTGGGTATTTAGTTAAATAGAAAGATGGGGGTCTGCACAGTCTAAGAAACAGGCTCTGACAGAAGAAAAACAGGCTGTTGATGGGGACAGAAACTCAAAGGGTGGTTGGTGTGGGCTCATCAGAAAGGGCTGAGCTTACAAGTGACGAAAGTTTTGCCTAGGATGGGGATCCTGCCAACCCCAGATTGACATCTACCCCATCTTATGTACAGCTCCTGGTTTTATGGGCCCAGAGGCCGGGCTGGTGATTAGGGGCATTCCATGTGCCATATTGCCAGCTTGATCAATATCACTGCCTTGGATGTCTGGCAACCCATATTCTACCTACTTGTGATGATTAACTCTATGTGTCAACTTGACTGGGCTACAGGGTACCCAGATATTCGGTCAAACATTATTGTGGCTACTTCTGTGAGGCTGTTTCTTGATGACATTAACATTTAAATTGGTAGACTGAGTACAGCCAACTGCCCTCTATAAATGTAGATGGGCCTCATCCAATCAGCTGAAGACCTGAATAAAAATAAAGGCTGGTGCTCTGCCAAGTAAGGAGGAATTGTCCAGCAGATTGCTTAAGGACTTCATCTGCACTGTTGACTGCACCTGCCAGCCACACTGCAGATTTGGACTTACCGGTCTCCATAATTGTGTGAGACAATTCTTTATAATAAATTGCTTTATCTATCTACACACACACACACACACACACACACGCACGCGCACGTGTGCGCGCGCGCACACACACACACACACACACACACACACACACACACACACACACACTATTGCTTCTTTCTCTGGAGAGCCCTGACTAATACACTGCTGAACTGAAGATATTTACTATGCTCCTTGGGTGGTGTACATGGAACAGGCTCTAGTTCTAATGGGAAAAATATCTGTAAAGTTTCTTTTGTGCTGGGCAGTGGCTACTAGTTTACAAAGGTAAAGACTTTCTTTTGGCAGCAGCATAAGAGACTTGGACTAGACTTTGTGAAGGACTTCTAGGAAGTGAAAAGTACTATGGCATATTCAAAGCGAAGAGTAAAGGAATTCTCTTTGTGGATGAGGGCATCAGGGCAAGAGAACAGAGGGATGAGTGAAATGATCTTTTCAGAGCTTTTCTGGGTTTTTAGTAATGATCCAGAAGTCAGCAATTGTTGTCCCTAATAATGTGATCACCTAGAAAGAATCATGTTTTCCTTCCTCATACTCAAGAATAAACACTCCTGTTGAATTGCAGAGATGCTGAGGGGTTCCCTGCGTCATGATCAGATGGGATTACCAGGCTTGGGCTGGGCTTCCTGGGATGCGGACAGTAAGATGGACAGCTTCAGCCTCAACCCTCTGTTGGGCTGTTCTGTACAGCGTGCACATTCTCACGACAGAAAAAAGGAAGGGAAGGGATTTTTATATTTTCTGTATGAGAACTCCACTCCAGGCCTGGGTCGCTGCTTTTCTTACAGTGAGAATATTAATCCTCACATTTTCTCTTTGAGGTGGGTGTTGTGGTCACCATTGAAAAATACACATTGGTTATATGATTATTGCAAATTTAATGCTTGTTCCTTGTAAGATGGTTAGAGAGCATGTAGGTATATAAAGTAAAAAGTGGAATTCCTGCCTCCCGTTCCATGCCCCCACCCCTTATAGTGACTATCTTGAGTAACGTTGAAGGCATCCTTTTCGACTTTCTGCAAGGCAGGTACAAACAATATGTGCATATAGTGGTCTTAAAAAATAGTGTAGGAGAATAGACATAATATACAAGTTACTATTTTTACCATTAATGCCATCCTTCTCCAGAACTTTTTCATCTTCTTCAACTCAGACTCTGTTCCCATTAAATAGTAACTCCCCACGGCCCTCTCTCCAAGACCCTGGCAACAACCATGCACTTTCTATAGCTGTCAATTTGATGACTCTCAGTATCTCTTGTAAGTGGAATCATACAATATTTGTCTTTCTGTGTCTGGCTTATTTAACTTGGCCTAATAATTTCGATATTCATCCATGTTATTGCATGTGTCAGAATTTTATTCCTTTATTAGGCTGAATAATATTCGATTGTCTGGATATGCCACATTTAAAAAGATCCACTCACTCATCAATGGCATTTGAGTTGTTTCCACCTTTTGGCTACTGTGAACATGGGGGTACAGATATCTGTCTATCTGTCTGAATTCCTGCTTTCAATTCTTTTGGGTATATGCCCAGAGTGGAATGAATAAATCCATATAATTCTGTGTTTAATGTCTTTGGAACCTATGTACCATATTCCACAGTGGCCAAACCATTTCTCTTTGTCACTAGCAAGGTGCAAAGCTTCTAATTTCTCCAGTCCTTGTTATTTTCTCCTTTTTTTTGATAATAGCTATCTTAATGGGTGTAAAGTAGTATTTCATTGTGGCAACACAGGGTTTTTATTTCACAAAATGAAATTGTATGATGTAAGTTGGTCATCAACTCTTCTCTTAAAAAGTCCAGCCTGGGCTGGGCGCGGTGGCTCATGCTTGTAATCCCAGCACTTTAGGAGGTCAAGGTGGGAAGATCATAAGGTGAGAAGATCGAGACCATCCTGGCCAACATGGTGAGACCCCCATCTCTACTAAAAATACAAAAAATACCTAGGTGTAGTCGTGCATGCCTGTAGACCTAGCTACTCAGGAGGCTGAGGCAGGAGAATTGCTTGAAACCGGGAGGCGGAGGTTGCAGTGAGCCAAGATCATGCCACTGCACTGCAGCCTGGTGACAGAGCAAGATTCTGTCTNAAAAAAAAAAAAAATCCAGCCTGCTGCCTTTTCTTAGCAATGCATACAAGTTGCCTCTTTAATGGTTCCTATTCTTATTTTATGGATGAAGAGACTGTGGTTTGGTGATTGCAGAGGACACAGCAGTTCCTTCTGGGAAAGGGGTTGGAAGCCCTGATTCAGCTACTAAGCCTGCGTCATACCTAAACTGGTGGCAGAAAACAGCCATTTCTTCACCTTCTCTGCAGGTCAGGAGTGGGAAGAGAGCTTGTCTCTGTTCCCTGATATCGAGGGCCTCAGAAGAAAATCTTGATGGCTGCTGTATTTTCAACTGCTGCTGTGACAAATTACCACAAACACGGAGACCTAAAACCACCCCAGTTCATTATCCTACAATTCTTATGGGTGGGATGTCCTGCAGGCTCAAGTTGGTCTCTGCTTAGAGTCTCGCAAGGCTGAACTCAGGGCATAGCAGGGGAGAGTCCATTTTCTGGCTCATTCAGGCTGTTGGGAAAATTAATTTCCTTGCAATTGCTGGGCTGTTTTCTTGCTGGCAGTACTCCAATGAAGAGGCAGCCTGCATCCCTTGGCTTGGAGCCCCATTCCTCCATTTTCAAAGCTAGCCATGGCAGGCTGAGCCTCTCTTGCTTTTAAGTCTCTTCTGCCCTTCTTGATTAAATCTCTCTGCCACTCCAATTCTGTTTGCCAGCTATCTGGAAGCTGGGGAAAGTTTTTTTGCCTTTATAAAAGCTCATGTGCGTAGATCGGGTCCACCTGTGTAATCCAGGCTGCCCTCCCCATATCAAGGCCCATACCCTAAATTCCGTCTGCCAGTTCTGCTTGCCGTGTAGTATAGCAGATTCCCAGGTTCCAGGAAATAGGGTGTGGAGATCTTTGTGAGATGGGAGGGGGCATTATTCTGCTGGGTGCTGGACTCATTTGAAGGCTTATTGATACCCATGGCTGTGGTTAATCTTGGTTGTTGGCTGAAGCCTTGGCTGGGGCAGCCAGCTGGAACTCACCATGTGGTCTGTCTATGCGACTGGCCTTCCTTACAATGTGGAGCCTGGGTTCCAAGGGTAAGAAGAAGGAGAGAAATCCGGGTTGAGGTGGGGGGAAGGGGAGAGGGGAGAGAGAGAGAAGCTGTATCTATGTCCTGGCCTTAGAAGTCACATAGCGTCACTTTTTTTTTAGTGAGTTTTAAGGAAATAGAAATAGACTGTAACTCCTCCAATTCTTTTTCCTTTTTAAAATTATATATATATATATATATATATATATATATATATATATGTATTTATGTAGCAGAGATGGGATCTCCCCATGGTGCTCAGGCTGGTCTCGAACTCCTGGGCTCAAGCAATCCCTGTGCCTAAGTGCTGGGATTACAGGCATAAGTCACACACCGGGCCTTTCCAATTCTGGATGGGATGTGATGATGTTCTTTTCACAAGCACATGGGACTGAAAATATTTTGGAAAATACAGCTTGCCATATCCTCCTAGATAGCACTAATGACAACAATACAACATTTACTGAGTTCTTACCAAGTCTCAGGCTCCGTTCTAAGCATTTTACCTGAGTTCTCTAATTGTAACCCTCACTGCCATCTTGTGATGTAAATACTCTCCTTATTCACATATGCAGATGTGGGAACTGAAGCACAGAAGGGAGCCCTAGCGAGCTTGGCAGATGGCTGGGTGTAAAGGAGCAGACTGCTGAAGAAGCAGAGCTGGGGGAAGCCAGGCAGGGGAACCTGAGGGAGAGGAAGGATGCAGGGGTGAGTGCTGGGCAAGCCTGGGCAGCCCCACACTGGAGCCAGGCTTTGAAGGACAGATCAGACTTGGGGCATGGTGGTGGGAAGGGTGTTTCCTGTGTAGGGCATGGACCGATTTAAAGGGTGGATAGGGACGGTGTGGGCACACTGGCTGAGTGTAGAGGAAGTGGTAGAGTATTGAGGAGAAGCAGTGGAGTCCGAGAATGTCAGCTGGGATGTGCAGACTTTCTGCTGGGGCATCTCGGAGCTAGAGCAGGTGTGGGAGCAGGTCTGATGGCAAGAAGGGCTTTTGTGTTCTGGAAGGGCAGTCTCGGGGTCAGGGACAGCAGCTGAAGTTGGGGTCATGTCTCATATGAGGCCATATCTTTATCTCCAAGCAATGCCCACTCCACTTCCCTTTCTATTCTGTCCTGGAGGGAAGAAAGCTCTGTGGACCCCCTAAGGTCTCCACAAAATGTGCTGAAGGCAAGCTGGGCAGGGGGTCAGTGGGAATGCACAGTAAGCTGGACTGCCGAAGCCTCCAGCTGCCTCTCTCTCCTGCCCGGCTGGGAGACTTGCCTCATTGTGCTCTGGTAATGGTGGCAGGGCTGCCTGCATCCCCCAGGTTCTGCAGGGCTGTCTCTCCTCTTTGCATGCCTCTCTTTGCCTCTATGTCTCTGTTTTGCTGTGCAGTTCTCATTCTCTCCTGCTGTGTGCAGCAATGCGTCTCTGGCCCAAGTCCGAGCCCCTTTCAACAATGAAGAGATGGAGGCAAGGAGAATCTTGGCCCTGGGCCTTTTCAGGAAAGCTGACTTCAGGGCTTTGGGGCAGTTAGTGTGCTGAATCCCCCGTATAACCTTCTGTGCCAGACGGAAGCCATTCAGCAAAGCTCACAGCACTTGCCTGGCTAGCACTTAACTCGGAGGGCTATCGGAGGCACCCCCCCAGGAGCACAGTCGGGCACTGGCAAAAGTTCAGACTCTGCATCCACACGCCTGGGTGCCAGAGCTCTGACACTTACTAGCTGTAAGAGCTTGAGCAAGTCGCTTGATTTCACTGTGCCTCAGTTTCCTTAACTGTAAAATGGGTGTAACAAAAGTATCAACCTCATGGGAATATGTGAGGATGAAAATGCTTGATGCATGTGAAGTGCTTTGGAGAGTTCCTGCCCCCTGGTAAGAACTACAAAAATATTTATAGGCAGGTAAATATAAACATAATTTTTAAAATATGCAATAAAGCCTAGTGGTTTAGAGCATAGGGTCTTCAGTTTGATGGATTCAGCACTTCCTGTGAGATCCGTGGCAGGTTATTTAACGTCTTTTTTTAACATCTCTGAGCCTCAATTTCCTTATCTGCAAAATAGGAATTAGACTGAGTTGAAATAAGGATCAAATGAGATCATGCGACTAAAGTGCCTAGTAGACACTGAGCTCTCAGTGAACAGGTTCATCAAGTCCCTCTCCACCCCAGGCCAAGGCCAGGAAGAGCTGCAGCCTGGGCCAGTGGACATGTTCATTGAAGCATCAGGGGCAAGACTGGTGGGAGCCTAACCGTGACCCTTCCTCATCTCCCTCATCAAGTTGGGTGACAGGTGCTGGGGACGGGGGACCAGGGTCCTCCATGCCGACCTAGCCAATAGAGTTCCACTGGCCTTCCTCTGGGACATCTGAGCCAGGAGCTGGGAACCCGGGAGCTGGCTGCGGCATGGCTCTGACCTCTGAACTGTGAGGTGCACTTGGGGCCTCTGCTCCCCTGGCACTGCGGCCTTTTCCTGCAGACTGGCTCCACCTCACCCTCAAACTCGAACCCGCATCCCCAGGGGCTGCCAAAGGTCTCTGCTGCTTGTCCCACTGTCAGTCCAGCATATGCAGGATTTGCCTTCCTTCCCCAGATCTCATTTCTGAATTGAAAATCTTGGCACTGGACATGGCCTTTAGGTATTTGTCCCTTATTCCCCTCGCCTCCTTTGGGGACCCCTCTTCCCATCTCCAGGGGGGCTGCCAACCAAGGGTAATGCCTCCCTCCCCCAGGACAGATCATGTGACTCTTGTAGGCCAATCAGGAGACCTTGCCTGCCTGGAAACAGGATTGGTCCAGAACTGAACATGTGATTTGACGAGGGCCAATTGGAGTTCCTTCTGGTGGGATTGCTAGGTATGCTGGGAGAGAGAGAATCTTCTGCAATCAAGCAGCTGAAGGACCGTCCTTCCTGTCACTGGGAGCCGGCCTGCCTGTGCCAGAGCTGATGCAGAGGAGATCTGAGATGTGGAAAGAGGGGTGGGTTCTTGAGGACACTGCTTGAACCTCTGAATCCATCCATGCCTGAAGATGGTGTTGGGCTCCCAGTTACATAAGCCAATCAATCAATTCATTCCCTCTCTCTCTCTCTCTCTCTCTCCCTCCCTCCCTCCCTCCCTCCCTCCCTCTCTCCCTCCTCTCTCCTCTCTCCTCTCTCCTCTCCCTCTCTCTTTCTCTCTCTCCTTTTTGCTGGAGCCAGTTTGAAATGGGTTTTGTTGCTCTCAGCCCAAATAATTCTAACTCAGAGCCACACTTGTGCCCCATCTTCTACCATCCATCTGCCCATCTGCCTTTCTAACCTTGTTCTTTTTCATCTCCTGATCTTTCACTGTGGTTTGAGCTTATAGTCTACTTCTTGCCAAAGGTCACTAAGAATCAGAGAGGAGATAAGGGAAAGGAAGACAGAGTGGGGTGATGGAGGTGATGGAATGGGAGGCAGAGGTGTGTCATGTGAGTCCAGGGAGGCTGAAAACCAAGGATGTGGCTGCAGCAACTCCACAGATGTGCACAGCTCCCATCAGCTGGCTCATTTTAGAGAGAACAAAATAGTCACAGAGAGGTCGAGTGACTTGTTAAAGAACATACAGCTGGGAAGTGGCAGAAGCAGGATTAGAATCTGGGTCTTTTGACTTTAAACTCTGTTAACACAAAACCTCAGTCTATCAGAGGAAAGGGCCCTCATTCGAGCTTCTCATTAGGCAGATAAGAAAATCTGAGGCCCAGATGGAATAGAGGCTGCGTCACTCTCCCCCCAGTGGTGATTTATGGGACGCATGGCAGAGGTGCAAATGGGTACACACATACACATAAGCACACACACAGGCAAGCCCTCTTATCCGAGTTTTTAGGGAGTCAGTAAAACCAGCATGATGGGGATGGGTGAATTGGAGGCACAGTCAGGAGCATAAACAAAAGCTCTTTAATAAAATATTAAACAAAGGCCAGCACCTTTCCCCACGCTTCCCTACCCATGCATGCTCCCCAGAGGCCTCTACATTAACTTCTAGGCTTGTCTCCACACCAGTGCCCCATATCTTTAAATAATGCGTGTCTGCCACTATTTCCTGATTCATCAGTTTCGGACATTATCTATTGACTTTCCAAGATGATGGATGAGAATTTTGCTCCCACTCATAGCCCCTCCACTCCCCCACATTCTCCCATTATTAATTTTCAGTGCTTCTAGTGGTTAATTTTCTAACTTGGAGGACTAGACCTGCCCTTTGTTTCTTGGTCATGGAATGCTAGAAGCATCACCTGAAGCTTTCAAAGCTCTTGTGGGTAAGATAAGGGTCTCCATGTCCTTGGCCCCCGGCAGCGCTTCAAGCCCCCTCTCCTGATGGTCAATCACATGCCTGCAGGGACCAGCCAGTCACCAGCGTCATAGGACGCTGGGCCTTGGGTCTCCGACCTCCATTCCATTATTCCACTCAGTGTTTTCTCTCGTGTTCTGTCTCCCATCCCAGGCTCTGCCACAGCCACTAGCAAGGAGAGGGAGTTTCAGCCTGGTCAGAAATCCTGTGGCTTTCCTGAAGACATTCGGCTTCTTGGGGTCTTATGGCCCAAGGGTTTCTAATGTTGCCTCGCCACTCCTTCCGTATCATCACTTTGAAATAGAAATGAAGGTCTCCAGTGGGCTTGTTCTTCTTATGAAATTGTCTGGCTTCATTGTATCATTAGAAAGAGAGAGAACCAAATCACACCAAGGACTGACAGGCAGCTTGACAAGTGTCAGCAGTCAAAGCCTGAATCCGTCCTCTGAGTTTGCAACCACTTAGCTCCCTCCCCTTTACCTATAAATATGAACAATGGGGTCTTTTGTGGGGTTTGTTGCTTCTGCTGAGCCCTTCTGAGTCACTGCATATTTTTATGTGTTCAGTAATATACAGTGTGAGTCATTCTCCAGCTTGGGGGTATTTTGGGACTTGTGCTGTTTTACTTACAATTCCAGAAAAAAATCAAATATTACAGAGGTGATAAAAAATACAGCAAATTCATATGATCCAGCTCAGTGTGTGTACAATTCTAGGATGGGAAAGAGAGCCAGGGCATGAGGTCATTGCCAAGGGTTCTTTGGGGAGGGTGGTTAAGGTACCACCCATTTTTTGCTGAAGTCAAATAAGGGGATGATTTTAACATCCCTAAGAAAGCTTCTTAGGCTAAAGGCAGAAGGTGCCAGCCTTTTTATCCCATTCTCAAGAGTCCAGAGAGGAAAGGAAGGTTCCTCCCTCAATGAGAGCTGTTTCTTCCAGATTTTCTAGTTCTTAGACTTGGGTGCTGGCTGTGGGAAGGGGGTGGGATGAAAGTGAGGATGGAGAGGATGGTGCTGAAGCTGTTTCCCCAAATGGACCATGGCTTCGACTCACCCGGCTCTGACAGGGCCCCCATCTCAAGAAGCTGGGGGTGACAGTGGCTGAGTCAAGCTGGTAAAAAGGCTGAGGCAGGTGCATTTGCCTTGAGAAACTTTAGGGGAAGATAAAAGAATGCTGAGTGTCCCCAAGGGGATCCCATTATAATGGAGAAACCGAGTCACTGTTGAGCAGCTCCTGACAGGTGATGTGTCATGGAGCCAGGCAGTAAAGCAGGGATGAACATTACTTTACCCCCACCAGAATGTCTCTCCTTACTTCTCTGCTCCCTCTATCATACCACACACCTTGGACAAGCCACTTCCCCACTGTGGGCCTCAGTTTCCCCATCTGTAACCGTGAACTAGATGATTGGCAAGGCTGACCCAGCTGGATGCTTTGCTTTTCTGACATGATCTAGGCTGCTGAGACCAGAACCCTTGTTCCTCAGGGAGCCCAAGTGTGCCGGGCACCGGGGCAGGTCCTAGGGAGTGAGGTGTGGCCCAGGTATTGGGGTTTCAGCATTAATTGCATTCTGAGCACATGTCTACCTCTCAGAGCTGCGGGGCCTGTCTCTTTCTATTAGTTTAACAAGCCCTGGTATTAATGAGATTGCTCTATAATTGAACCTTTTCACGGGTCCCTCGGTAATGAAATTATGCTAATTTGCATTCAGCACCACCAGGCATCCATCACGCGGGACCAGCCGGGAGCGGCCGGTGAGGCGGCGTGAATGCGCCGCTAATTATCACCGAAATGAACAAACCCAGCAGTATTATTATTTCATCTTTTGCCCCTTCCCCTCCTCGCTACGCGCCTCCCCCACCCCATCTATATTTTTGTCTTTTCATGCACATGACTGCCCGGGCAGGGGTGGGAGAGGGTGCCGGGGAGGATGCCGCCTCTCCACTGTGTGGCAGCATGGACCAGGGAACAGCACAGGCTGGGGACCGCCTGCGGGCTCCGTGGGTGCAGACGTGGGACATGTGTGCACGTGCGTGCGAGAGCCCATGCTGTCTCTCAGCCTGTGTGCAGCGTGTGCTGGTGTCTGGGTGTGCAAACCATCTGCATTTGTTTGTGAGGCTGGGTATGTCAAGGTGTGAGCCTAACCTTGGGTGTGTGTCTGTGCTGTCTCGATGCAGGCGTGCTTCTGTCTGGGCAGGTCTGTGTGCTTGTGTGGGAGTGTGTGCATCCTTGTGAATGCGGTGTGTGTGTCACTCTTCTGGCTGGGGGTCACAGTGTGTATGTCTGATGACAGCCTGAGAATGTGTTTAGAAGTGTGTGTGCATGTTTTTGCAGTGTTTCAGTGGGAATCTCAGCAAATATCCGTGCTTGTGTCATTGTGTGTGAGTGTGTGGTGTAGACAGAAGTCCATTTGTGCATGGGGCTGGGCACTTCAGTGTGTGTTATAAGGTGTGTGTTTGGGGTGTCTGGTGTGGTGTCTGTGTGGCGTGTCAAGGTGTGGGGTGTCCATGTTGGTGTGAGTAGATTCTCAGTGTGTGTCTCTGTGTGCCTATGCCAGTGTTTAGATGTGTGTGAACATGTGTGTGAGCATCTGACTTTGTGTCTGGAAAAATCCACTTACCTGGCCTCGGAATGGTGGCTGGGCAACCCAATGGCCTGGGAATGATGGCTCACTGAAACTGCTACACCCAGAATGGTTCTTGGTGAAGGGACAGGGCTACCATGACAAGGGGCAACTACAGGCCCCCTACCCCTTCCCATTTGCTGATCCCCAAGGAATCCTCCTGGTCTCCCAGGTGAACCAAGGATAGTTCAGACTGATTTTCTGGCCAGGCCTGCTGGATGGAGGGTTGGAAGAAAATTTTTATTTGATTTAGAGAAAGTATCTTGATAGCCCTTTTTAACCTGAGTGTGTGCAGGAAGATTCACTCTGGCTTGGTTGGGAAAACGTTTCTTGGGTGCCCCTCTGTGCCAGGCCTGCTGTGTGGTTGGGGCTAGTGCAGTGGGAGGGAAAGAGGCCACTGAAAACCTCTCTGGGTGTCTCTCAGGGCAGAGGCGAAGCTCCTAATAAGAACATGTCTTGGCTCTGCTAGCAACCAGGCGTTGACTTTGGGCGAGACTCTCTCCCTTCTCTGAGACTCAGTTTCCCTGTCTATAAAATAGAGGTGGGAGAGACATTGACTAAGATGAATTCTAAGATGCCTCCTAGCAATGGAGGGACATGGCTCTGAGCGTTGTTGTATTGGGAGAGCTGCTTTCACTGTGTGGTGGATAAAAGTTCGGGCTTTGGAGACAGTCAGGTCTGAGCTTGAGCAAGTTCATTAATTTTTCTGATTCTCCATTTCCTTTCCACAAAACATTTATAATAATAATAATAATATATGTTATTATATGTCTGTGTTATGGCTAAATGAAATCAATAACATGCTTGTAAAGGTATAACAACCGGCTTGATAAAAAAGTTGTATGTATGTATGTAAGTTAATTATAAAGCTTACTGATATAAAGGAATGCAGCACAGAATTTACAAATAATAAAGTATACAGTACTTTTTTTTTTTGAGACAGAGTTTCACTCTCGTTACCCAGGCTGGAGTACAATGGCAGGATCTTGGCTCACTGCAACCTCTGCCTCCTGGGTTCAAACAATTCTTCTGCCTCAGCCTCCCGAGTAACTGGGACTACAGGCATGCGCCACCATGCCCAGCTAATTTTTGTATTTTTAGTGGAGACAGGGTTTCACCATGTTGGCCAGGATGGTCTCGATCTCTTGATCTCGTGATCCACCCGCCTTGGCCTCCCAAAGTGCTGGGATTATAGGCGTGAGCCACTGCGCCTGGCCAGTATACAGTACTTTTTATTATAAATTCCATATAGTGAATTGATTCTCCAAGAATGCTTTTGTTGATTTTTGTCAAACTGTCCTGTTCATAGACAACCTATGGTTGCAATTGACAAATGAGTGTAGTTCTGACATTAATATTTGTTGATATTTTTGG
>NW_016107378.1:4748335-4757731 GCF_001604975.1 Cebus imitator | reverse complement strand
CTGAGTCTCTCTGTGTCGCCAGGCTGGAGTACAATGGTGTGATCTTGGCTCACTGCAACCTCTGCCTTCCGGGTTAAAGCAGTTCTCCTGCCTCAGACTCCTGAGTAGCTGGGACTACAGGTGTGCGCCACGACACACAGCTAATTTTGTATTTTTGGTAGAGATGGGGTTTCACCATGTTGGCCAGAATGGTCTCGATGTCTTGACCTTGTGATCTGCCCCCTTGGCCTCCCAAAGTGCTGGGATTGCAGGTGTGAGCCACTGTGCCCCACGATTTTCATTTTTTTTAATAAGAAAGATATAAGTGAAACAACTAAAATATCTATCGAAAGTTTAATTTTTTGTCATTGGCATAAGAGACTTCTTGTTGAATTGAGTTTTGAATATTAGAAGAATATTTTCTGAATGTTTTGCACTACTAACAATATAATGACTATAGATGCCACATCCTTTTAAGTTTAACATGTAGGATTAACATTTTATTCATCAGTTTCTTTTCCTTTTTTTTTTTGAGACAGAGTCTTGCTCTGCTGCCCAAGCTGGGGTGCAGTGGTGTGATCATAGCTACTGCCACCTTGAACCCCTGAGATCAAGTGATCCTCCTGCCTCAGCCTCGAAGTAGCTGAACTACATACATGTGTCACCACATATAGCTAATTTTTAACATTTTTTAGAGCCAGGGTCTTTTTATGTTGTCCAGGCTGGTCTTGAGCTCCTGGCCTCAAGGGATCCTCCTGCTTCAGCCTTCCAAAGTGCTGGGATCATAGGTGTGAACCTCTGCTCCCAGCTCTCATCAGTTTCTTAAAGTCCAGATCATCAACAAAACAATAAATCAAGCCCTGCTTTGTAGTGTTAGCTGATTTCCATGGTGTAAATATTTCTACTATGGCCAGTTTATAACAACATGATGTCACTAGAGCTGCACAGGAGCACACGGCACATACTATTTTCACCATGAAGATACACTAGGTATAAACAACTCCAGGAGCACAGATCATAGAAAAATAATTAGAAAGTGATGAGTTTTAAGAATTACTAACTTTTGTTTTTAATATAGTGTATTTAATTATAAATTTATGTGATTTAATTTTTAATGGTGGATGTACTTAAGAACCCACTGACTTTTTTTTTTTTTTGAAAATTTAACTCTTGACCCTTGCAAGCTGGTATGAATGAGCTCTAGCATAGACACTGAGTGGAATAAAATAATGCAAGACCTGATACATTTTAGTTTCTCGAAATAATTTAGCTATTATTGTTATTAGTAGTAGTAATAGTGATAGTATGTAAGTAGTATTTTTTAAGAAGTAATACTACTTCTTACCCGCTAAGAGATATCTGCCTTGTAACATGTTGATTTAGTCACAATTTGTGACTAATCTTCATTTATGAAATGGAGTTCAAGATTCCTTTTCTATTTCCTAGAAGTCTCAGTGAAATGTATGGAAACACTTTGGGAATGCTATGCATTCTGGAAACTGGGTAGGGCCAGTAGAGCCACAGAGAGGGCAGCAAATATAGGCAGCTTACACCTCTGGTGTGTGTGCGTGTGTGTACAGATACTTTAAAGATACTGAGATAAAATGTCAAACACTGGAGTGCACACATCTGAAGTCTACAAGTTGGGCTTTGACAAGTGCATGACTGATATCATTTCCATCACAGTAGGGGGTTCCCTAATGCCCTTTTCCAGTTCAGTCTTTCTGCTCCTACCATAGGCAACGGATGTTCTCATTTTTGTCAACATAGATAGATTTTGCCTGTTTTTGAACTTCATATACAATCATCTGTCACTTAATGGAGAACTGTCCTGAGAAATACGTTGGTAGACGATTTTGTTATTGTGTGAACATCACAGAGTGTACTTACACAAACCTAGATGGTATAGCCTACTACATGCACACCTAGGCTATCTGGTATAGTCTATTGCTTCTAGGTAACAAACATGTAGTGCATGTTACTGTACTGAATGCTACAGACAACTGTAACACAATGGTACTTGTGCATCCTAACTTAGCTAAATATAGGAAGGCTATAGTGAAGATATGCAACAATCTTATGAAACCATCATCATTGACTGAGATGTCAATATACAATGCATGACTGTAAATGCAATCATACATGTGTAGTCTTTTATGTCTGGCTTACTTTGTCCAACGTATGTTCTTGAAACCCATCCATATTTAGCATGTATCAGTAGTTCATTAGTTTTGCTTGCTGAGTATCCTTTGTAATTCACTTGTTTGATATACGATATACATTGGGGTGGTTTCCTGTTTGGGCCTATTATAACTAAAACTTCTATGAGCATTCTTGCACATGTATTTTTGGGGCACATATCTTTTCATCTCCCTTGGGTAAATACTACCTTGGAGTAGAATTTCTTGGTCATTGGTAAGGTATATGTTTACTTCAGACACCTACCTAGAATGACTGTACTAATTTATACTACCACGACCAATGTGTGGGGCTTCTGGCTGCTCCAGATTTCTGCCAATATTTAGTTTGTCAGTGTTTTTAATTTTAGTTATTATGGTGGGTGTGTAGAAGTATCTCATGTGGTTATAATTTGTATTTCCCTGAAGATCAATAACACTGAGCACTTTTTTTGTATGTGTATCCTATGCCATTTACATTTATGTTCCTTCACTAAGCGTCTATTCAAATTCGTGCTTATTGTTTATATCTGCTATTATTGAGTTGTAAAAGTTCCATATATATCATGATTATTTTCTGTTCATCAAGGATTTGTTTTGCAAATATTTTCTCCCAGACTGTGGCTTGCCTATTAATATTATTAATAAGGCCTTTTGATGGCCATTTTAACAAGTTGATGGAGTCTGTTATTATTTCTCTTTATTGTTATTATTTTTTTATATCTTGTCCAATGAATTTTCGTATATCCTCATGTAGGAAAGATAGTTTTTTTCTACATTTTTATAGTTTTAGCTTTTACATTTAAGTCTATGATCTATCTCAATTTGTGTATGGTGTGAGGTAGAGGTTAAAGTTCCTTTTCCACAATCTATTTATACAGTTGTTTCAGCATTCTTTGTTGAGAAAAGCTTTCTTTCTTCTTTAAGTTGCCTTGATGACTTTCTTGGGAATCAAATGATTGTATATGTGTGAATCTTCTTCTGGGCTCTCTATTCTATTCTATTGATTAATTTGTCTATACTTTTTAGTACTATACTATTTTGGTTATTATGGCTTTATAGGAAATCTTGAAATCAAATCATATTAATGCTTTAATTTTGTTCTTCTTTTTCTCTCTCAAAATTGTTTTGGCTATTCGAGCTCCTTTGAATTTTGATGTAAGTTTAGGAATCAACTTGTACATTTATACAAAAATAAACTTTCTGGGATTTTGACTGAGGTTGTCTTGAATATTTGTATTAATTTTGGGACAATGGACATTTTAACAATGTTGAATCTTCAATCTATTAACATAGAATATCTATTTATTTAGGCTTGATTTCATTCCCCACAGCAAAGTTTTCCAGTTTTTTGTGTAGAGTTTTGTTCATATTTTGTTACATTTATTACTAATTATATTATGTTTTATATATTATGGCAATGGTATGATTTTGAAAATTATTTTACAATTGTATTTTATTTACTATTATGTAAAAATATAATTGTTTTTTGTAGATTAACTTTGTTTCCTGCAACCTTACTCAATCTACCTCTTAGTTTGAATAGTATTTTTGGTAGACTGCTTATTATATTTCTATGTAAACAATCATTGTCTAAGGCAGCTCAGGCTGTTAAAACAAAATACCATAAACTGGGTGGCTCAAACAGTAGACATTGGCTGGGCACTGTGGCTCATGCCTGTAATCCCAACACTTTAGGAAGCCAAGGTAGGTGGATCACCTGAGGTCAGGAGTTCAAGACCAGCCTGGCCAACATGGTGAAACCCTGTCTTTACTAAAAATTAGCAAAAATTAGCTGGGCATGGTGACACACCCCTGTAATCCCAGCTACTTTGGAAGCTGAGGTGGGAAAATTGCTTGAACCCAGGAGGCAGAGACTACAGTGAGCCAAGTTTGCACCATTGCTCTTCAGCCTGGACAACAGAGTGAGACCCTATCTCAAAACAAAAACAAAAACAAAAACAAAAAACCCAACCAACCAACCAACCAACCAAACAAACAAACAAAAAACCCAGACATTTATTTCTCACAGTTCTGGAGGCTAGGAACTGTATCACCAGATTTGGTTCTTGGTGAGGGCCCTCTTTCTTGCTTATAAATGGCCACTTTCTCTTTGTATCTTCACAAGGTAGAGAGAAGACACTCTGATGTCTCTTCCTCTAAGAAGTTGTGGCACTACTTAGAAGGGAGCTAATCCCATCATGAGGGCTTCTTGCTCATGACCTCATCTGAATCTAATCACCTCACAAAAGTCCTACCTCCTAATACCATCACATTGGGAGTTGAAGCTTCAACATATAGCTTCCTCCTCCTGACACATACATTTAGTCCATAATAATAATGTTATCTAGAAATAAATGTAATATTTATTAATTTGTTATTTATTATCAAATGTAATAATTTATGCCTTTTAATTAATTTTCTTTTTTTAAAAAATATATTTTTAGAGCCTATGGCACCTGGTATTCCCATAAGCTCTCCCATCCAAGCACTAACCACGCCTGACCCTGCTTAGGTTCACAAAAGCAGATGAGATAGGGCACATTCATGGTGATATGGCTATAGATTAAAAAAAAAATCTCTTAAGATGAAAGATGTTGCTAAATAAATTCTTTTTCTTACCCCCATTGCACTGACAAAAATCTCCAATACATATTGAATAGAAATACTGAGAAGAGACATACTTGCCTTTTTCTTGATCTCAGAGAGGAGGTATTGAACATTTTGCTGTAAGTGTGATGCTTATGGTGGGTTTGTTTGTTTTTAGTTATCTTTTACTACATAGAGGAAGGTTTTCTTCTATTTCTAGTTTCTTGATAGCTTTTGAGTAGGTGATAAAGTTGTCAAATGATTTTTATGAATCTATTAAGATGACTATATAGTTTTTTCCTCTATTTGTTAATGTGGTAAATTACATTGCTTGCCTTTCAAATATTAAATCAATCTTGCATGCAGACATACATTTCATTTTTTTGACATAATGTATCATCCTTTTTATATATTGCTGTATTGTTAATATTTTGTTAATTATTTGAGCTTATGGATATGAAGATTGTATATATTGTCAATTATCTTTTATTTTTATGATAGCTTATCTTTTTATTGGGGTAAGATAAATTAACATAAAATTCACCATTTTAACTATCTTAAAGTGTACAATTCAGTGGCGTTTAGAATATGCATAATGTTTTGCAACCATCAACATTATCTAGTTCCAAAATATCTTCACCAACCCCAAAGAAAATCCTATATAACTACTCCTCATCCTTTTCTGGCTTTTGTCCCCTAGCAACCAGTAATTTGCTTTCTATACCTATGGATCTGTCTATATATCCTGGATATTTCATAAAAATGAATTATACAGTATGTGGCTTTTGTGTCTGGCTCTCTCAGCATCATAATGTTTAAAACAGACATCAGTGTTGCAGCTTGTATTAGAACTTCATTACTTTTTATCACTGAGTAATATCTCATTATATAAATATGCCATATTTTGTTTATTTATTTATCAATTGATGAACATTTGGGTATTTTTACCTTTTGTCTATTGTGAATAATGCTACTATGAACATTTGTGTACAAGCTTTTGTTTGAACACCTATTTCCAACTCTCTTGGGCATAAACCTAGGAGTGGAATTGCTGGGTCAGATGGTAATTCTATGTTTAACTTATTGAGGAACTGCCAAACTTCTTTTCAAAGTGGCTGCACCATTTTGCATTTATACCAGCAGTCCATGAGAGCTTCACATTCTCCACATTGTAACCAAAACTTGTTATTTTCCATTTGTTTTACTATAGTCAACTTGGCGATAGCCCATTGTAGTTTTGATTTGCATTTTTTTATGATTAATGCCATTGAACACGATTTGATGTGCTTCTTGGGTTTTTCTATAACTTCCTAAGAAAATGACTATTCAAGTCCTTTTCACACATTTTGGTAGAATTATCTTTTGCTTGTTGAATTATAATATATATTGGATACCAGACTTAGGAGATATGTTACTTGCAAATATTTTCTTTCATTTTTTTTAGATTGCTTTTTATCACTCCCTTGATAGCGTTCTTTGATGAAGAAAGTTTATAATTTTGATTAACCCATTTTTTTCTTTTGTTGCTTGTGCTTTCGGTATTATATACAAAAAGCCATTTTCAAATTCAAAGTCATGAAGACTTAGCCCTATGTTTTCTTCTGAGAGTATTATTGTTTTAGCTTTTACATTTAAGTCTTTTGTCTATTTTGAGGTAATTTTTGTATGATGTGTGAGGCAAGGGTCCCACTGAATTCTTTTGCATGCAGAAATGCAGTCATTCCAGCATACTTGTTGAAAACTATTCTTTCTCTCATCGAATGATCTTGGCACCATTGTCAAAACAATTGACCATAGATGTAGTGGTTTTATTTTCATGTTTTGATAGAGCATTCTCAATTCTATTCTGTTGATCTATACACGTATCCTATGGCAGTACCACTCTATTTTGATCTATGGCTTTGAAATCAGGAAACATGAGTATTCCAAATGTATTCTTGTTTTTCAAGATGTTTTGACCATTTGGGGTTCCTTGCAATTCCCCATGAATTTTAAGTCAGCGTTTTCTTTTTTTTTTTGCATAAAAAGCCATTGGGGTTTTGATAGGGATTGCATTGAATCTGTATATTACTTTGGGTTGTACTGACATTTTAACAATTTCAACTCTTCCAATCTGTAAACACGAGATGTTTTTTCATTTTAGGGCTTCTTTTGTTTTTCAGAAATGTTTTATAGTTTTTAGTGTTTAAGTCTTGTATCTCCTTGGTTAAATTTATTACTAGGTATTTTATTCTTTTTCATGTTACTAAAAATGAGATTGTTTCTTAACTTTACAGATTGTAAATTGCTAGTGTATAGAAATATCACTTATTTTTGTGTATTGATCTTCTTGTATAATACGACTTTGTTGAATTTATTAGCTTCACTTGATTCTTTTTGTAGATTCTTTGGAACTTTCTATATATAAGATCATGCCATTTGTGAACAGAGTTAGTGTTACTCCTTTTCAATTTTGATGACTTCATTTCTTTTTCTTGCCTAATTGCTCTGGCTTGAACTATTTCAATTTTGAATATAAGTGAATATAAACAAGACTCTTTGTCTTGTTTCCGACTTTATGGGGAAAGCTATTAATTTTTCACCTTGACTGTGATATAAGCTGTGGGTTTCTCACAGATGCCCCTTAACAGGTTAAAAAGGTTCCTTTCTTTTCTAGTTGTATTGTGAAAGGATGTTGGATTATGTCAAATACTTTTTATATATCAGTTTAGATTATTGTGTGGGTTTTTTTTTTTTTTTTTTTCCTTCGCTGAGAATTTTTATTATGAATCTGTGATGGATTTTGTCCCCTACTTTTTAAAATATCTGTTGAAGTCTCCATTTTTTTTTTTTTTTTGCCCCTTCATTCTGTTAATATGGTATATTACATTGATTTTCATATGTTAAGCCACTCTTTCATTCCAGGAATAAATATCACTTGGTCCAAATCCAAATATGCTGTTGGATTTACATATACATTCATAAGGTATATTAGCATGGAGTCTGTATTTGGTGTCAGTTCAATGATGACCTCATAGAATAAGTAAGAAATGTCCCTTCCTTTTCAGATTTCTGGAAGAATTTGAGAAGGACTGGCATTGATTCTTCCTTTAATGTTTGCTAGAATTTACCAGTGGGTATGTCTGGTTCTAGGCTTTTCTTTGTTGGGAGATTTTGATTAACTGATTTTATCTCTAGTTATAGGTCTGTTGAGATTTCTACTTCTTCTTGAGTCAGTTTAGGTAATTTGTATGTTTTTAGGTATTTGTCTGTTTAATCTGGGTTACATGTTTGACATATAATTGTTCACATAATCTCTTTTTAATTCCTTTTTTTCCCAGTAAGGTCAGTAACAATGCCCTTATTTTCATTTCTGTGATTTCTTTGATTCATGGGTAATTCATTAGTGTGTTGTACCGTTTCCAAATGTTTTGAGATTATTAAGGTATCTTATTGTTATTGATTGCTGAATTAATTTCATTGTTGTCAGAGGTTATGCACTGTAAAATTTCAATCATTCAAAATGTATTGGATTTATTTTCTTGCCAAGCATATGGTCTATTTTGGTAACTGTGTCATGTGCACTCACAAAGGGTGTTTATTATGCAGTTGTTTGGTGGAATGCTTTCATAAATTCCTGGTAAACCAAATTGGTTGATATTATTTTTCACATATTCTTACTTATTTTTTTTGTATAGGGGTTTTATAAGAAGTTACTATGATTGTGGGTTTGTTTATTTTTCCTAGTTATGTCAGCTTTTGCTTCATGTATTTTAAAGTATATTTTTAGGCTGATAGGCATTTACTATTGTCATGTCTTCCTAATGAATTCCCCTTTTATAATTATGAAATGTGCTCACTTATTTCTGGAAATACTCTGTCTTAAAGTCTACTTTTCTGATAATATAGTTATATTAGCTTTCTTATGTTTATTGTTTGCATAGTGTATCTTTTTCCCTTTTCTTTTAATTGTTGTCTTAATATTTAAACTATTTATTTTGTAGAAATAGAGTTGGTCTTGTTTGTCTGATTCAGAATGACAACAGCTGCCTTTTAATTGGAAAAACCATTTATATTTAATGTAATTATTGCTGAGGCTGGGTTTAAACCTATGATCCTGCATTTGTTTCCTGTTTTACTCATCTTTTTTTCCTTCTATTTCCCTTTTGTTCTTCATTTTGGGCATACAGTGTATTTTATATTCTGTTTTTTAAAAATTTTCTTTATTCCCTTTTTAGCTCTATCTTTTTCTATTTTTAGCTATCCTGCTCATCATAGCCTACTTTGAATTAATACTCTGTAACCTCACTTAAAACTTAAGTGAAATTTTAACTTTAATATTAAAATTAAAATTGTCTATTATAAAACTGAAGAGAAGACAATAATTTATGCTTAGCCACTTATTTACTATGTCCAGTGCTTTTCATTTTTTCCTCAAGAACTGAATTTCCATCTGATTTAATTACCCCAAGCCTAAATTACTTTTAAAAGCATTTGTCCAGCACTTTGGGAGGCTGAGGGGGGTGGATCACGAGGTCAAGAGATCGAGACCATCCTCGTCAACATGGTGAAACCCCGTCTCTACTAAAAATACAAAAAATTAGCTGGGCGTGGTGGTGCGTGCCTGTAATCCCAGCTACTCAGGAGGCTGAGGCAGGAGAATTGCCTGAAC